>NW_025350195.1:0-6217 GCF_016433145.1 Gracilinanus agilis
CCTCCCTCCCTCTCTTTCTCCCTCTCCCTCCCTCCCTCCCTCTCTCTCTCCCTCTCCCTGCTCCCTATTTCCCAAGCAATTTATATCAAATAAACAACAAAACCAAATTAACACATTGATAAGATTTCAAACTATATTCCCTTTTTTTTTTCATTGACAAGTTCACTACTGCTTCTGAGAGGCAGGAGGCTGCCTCTCCATCAGTCCATTGGTCATGGCCACATTCAGAGTTCTTACGTACAGATTTGCAGCAATAGTAGCTCACTTTATGAAGCACTTTGTGATTCACAGAGCAGTGTATTTCCACTGCATGGAGAAGGGGATTGAAGCCCAGGGCCCTGAAGGAGTTAAGCCGTTTGCCCATGGGCACACAGTCCCTGGGGGTTCAGGTGGTACTTCGGCCTAGATGTTCTGGCCCAAAATCCAGGGCCTCCTTCCTCTGCCCCCTTTCCCTGTTGCTACTCCAGGCTTGGGGTGTTGGGGGCACAAATGAGATAATGGAGGTAAAGCCCTTCACAGGCTTAGCCACAGTAAGTCACTGGCTTTGCCATTGAAGGGTGAGTTTAGCCATGGAGGTTATTTGTGGGCTAAAACAGATTTATCTGTAAATGCTTAACCACTTGGCTGGGAAGGTAATTTAGGCAGAGACCCTTTGAAGGTTAATCTTTGCTATTAACGTTCTCTGAAGCCTGTGCAGCCAGCCAAACTACGAAGCCCAGGTTTGTGGCTGATGGTGGATTCTCAGGTGAAGATGCTGACACGGAGTCGCCCCTGACCGGTCGGTGTGGGCTCTGGCCCTTCCTGGCCTTGTTTAAACTTGTCAGCTGCCCTGCACTCCCTCTGCCGGCTCTTTCTTAGGTTGTGCCACCTCTGCCCCTTGGACCATGTGGCTGGGTGGTTCAGCCTGATGAATTCTCATGGCACCGTTTAAGTGAGTCGTGGTTGGCTATAATTGTGGCTGGAGACCACCCCCGGCTGGGAGGGAAGCTTTGGCTCCCTCGGGGTTTCCGTAGCTGTAACGGGAGGGGCTTTAGAGGTGATCCCGTGGGTCCTTCTCTTCATTGTAGCCCAGCAGGGAGAGCTCGCCCAACGTCCCGTATGCCTTGGTGGTGAGCGTGAGATGGGGACCTTCTAGTGTGTTGTTCCCTCCAGCACCCCCTGCTCCTCCTGGGGGCTGTCACCCTCTGGGAGCTGCGTAAGGCTTAACGTGATTAAATGTGCCATGCACGAGGCCCTTCCTTAGAGAGCAGGAGCCAGCCCTAATTTGTTAGAGCTTAATAAATGTTTGTTAAATTGGATTAAATGAGAACTCTGTAGGAAAGTACTTTATCTTTTCCTTGCTGGGAAGATGAAAGAAATGAAGGCTTTTGATGAGGCAGAGATGGACCAGGCCATCCTGCAGGTGCGGCCCTGGCCACTGCGTTCTCTTTGGTTCCAGTTTCCTTAGACTTGGGAGGGCATGTGAGCCCTGGGCTCTTCTCTGAGGCTTGGACCCCTGCAGCAACAGCCCTGCTAGGACCTGGTGGAGCCCAGGGTTCTCTGTGGAATCCCACTTTTGGTTGCTGACCCACAGGCAGGGCCTCTAGCTGTGTTCTTATCTCCCCACGCGGCAGGCATCACCAGAGACCCCAGAGAGAATCCCTTCCATGCTGCACCTCAGGGTGCCTGTCAGAGGGGAAGCGATGGTTTTAGCCTCTCCTCTGCTGGGCTCCCTGCAGCCCAGCCAGTCTTGGGCTTGGCTTAGTGCAGTGGCAGCTCCTTCCCTGCCTGCTCCGGGGCTTTGCAGAGGGTTCTCACTTGGCACTTACAGCTGTCCCTGACCCTAGTCACCGAGCGGCCCCCACGGCACCGACCCGCCTGGGTGCTGCCAGGGATCTCTCAGGGAAGTGAGCCGTCCCCCTGCATGTTCTGTGCTGTCATCCGCGAAGACACAGCTGGGGGTTGGGGATTGCTTTTTTCCCCCTCAAACTTATTCTAGTCTGTAGGTGACTAAATTCTAATATATAAAATAGAATATATAACAGTTAACATAGTTATTAATATGTAATAATTGTTAATGTGATAATGAATATCTTCATATTATTACATATAAATAAAATAGAATACTAGGTGAAGAGATAAGAAGGTTCCTAAAAACTCTAAAATTCCCAGTCATCCTGGGTTTGCCATGGCCATTACTATAATAACAAAATCATTGGTAGTGATGATTTGTAAGACTTCGCTCCTTCTGATTAAGATAGTGATGTAAGACAATTCCAGAGGACTCGCAATGAAAAATGTGTTTGATCTACCTCCAGAGATAGAACTGATAGACTGCATACAGAATGAAGTGTACTTAAAAAAAATTATTTTATTTTATTTTTTGGTGGGTATGTTTTTGCAACATGGATCCTAGGGAAATATGTTTTGCATGACTTCACATGTATAATTGATATATTGCTTACCTTCTCGGGATGGAGAGGAAGAGAATTAGAACTCAAAATTAAAAAAAAATGAAAATTGAGAATTAAAAAAAATTTTTTATTGGGAATATTTAAAGAAACAAAAGTAGACAAAAATAATAACAATCATAAAATATTATCTGACCTTTATATAGAATTATATAGAATTGGCAATATTCATGTGAAGTTCCCTATTTCTGTGGACTAAACCTATCCTTTGTCTGTTAGGGCATAGAGGCATGACTCATTCCACAACCATAGACCCCTCTTCCCACTCAGAGGAGGAAGGTATGTTTCCTTCTCAGTTCTCCAGTACTGAGACGTTCATTCCAGTTCATCAGTTCCATAGCTCCTTATATATTGTTTTTGCCTCATAGTCATGGTGTGGACTGTTTTTCTTTGTCCTGTTTTCTTTATTCTGTGGCACTTAATATCATAGCATCATGAATTTAGAACTGGAGAGGACTTCAGAAGCTACAAATGCCTCACTTTACAGATGGGGAAACTGAGGCCCAGGAAGTTTTTTTTTTTTTTTTTTTTAAATAAACGTGTCCTGCCTGAGGTCATGTAGGTGCTAAATGTCAAAGATGGTCTTTGAATCCAGGTTCTCCCCAGGCTAGAGCCTTTTTCTACTGTGCATTGTGTTTACATACAAACCTTACTGTATCTCTCTGAATTCTTCATATTTACCATTTCTTGATAGTTTAGTAATGCTGTTTATGTTGTTATTTAGTCTTTTCAGTTATGTCTGGCTCTTCATCACTCCATTTGGGGTTTTCTTGGCAAAGATGCTGTAGTTGTTTGCTTCTCCAGCTTGTTTTACAGATGAGGAAATTGAGGCCTAAGGTCACATAGCTAGGGAGTTTCTGAGGCTGGATTTGAATTCTGAGCTTCCTGACTCCAGCCCTGGCACCGTCTCCACTGCACTACCTAGCCAATCAGTTTTATCATAGCCCATTGAATTAAAACAACACGGGTCATTGGGCCATTGTCTTTTCATTTCTTGCTTCTTCAGAAGAGGCTCTGTTCTAGGACCTTTCTTTCTATTATTGAACTCTTTGGATTCATACCAAAGGGTATGAACAGCTTACTTTTCTTGCCAATTTCAAACTGTTTGCCATAAATGGTTGTACTAATTCTCAATTCAACCAGAAGTGTATTGATTTGACTGATCAAAGTTTAGATTTTTTTTTTCAGTCCACTTAATAACAAATGACTTGATACTTGAAATGATTGTTTCAGGGCCTGAGTATTAGAATAAATGTAGAATTGCAATCTTAACTTCCCTTTTGCAGAAGAATTTAAAGCTGGCATTAAAAGCCCAGCCATAAAAAATTATGGCTGTGTAAAAGTCCCATTTAATGACTATATGGGGATATTCTTACTGATTCTTATAATAGGTTTAAGTTTTATTAGATAAATTGGGTCTTATAAATATAATATTCTTCCATAAAGTATAACAATCTTTGTATTTAAGCCAGTTCAGCAAAGTATAATAATTTAATGGCTAAAAATTTCTCATTTAATTTTGGAAAAATAACATTTCTTGTAAAAAATTATATTATTATGAGAAGAATAAAAGATTGAGGTCTCTCATTTGGTTGAGTAGAAAAGCCTATTTGGTATAAGTTCATAGATAGTCTCTCTGCCTTTTTTTCATAGATAGTCTCTCGGTTGGTGTTTTGGCTGGGATTTGAAGACAGAGGAGACAGTGTCAGTGCTTGAGTAAGCGAGTGTAGGGGCAAAGGCCCTCAGATGGCGTATGTGGAGCGTTTGATGGCACCAGACAGGAGTCATGGAGAACAGCAGCGGGGTTGGTTGCCTTGCTGCCCGCTCAGCCCGGTTGGGCACTCGATGCACAACTTTATTTTTTTGTTTTATTTTCTTTCTTTACTCAGACAGCATTATTTGTACACAGCTTGTGTACCAAGAACAGATTGCTGGAAGCCTCGGCCTTCTTCACTATTAAGCAAAGCCCAGAGAGGTGGGTGAGGAAGTGCTCCCCGAGGAGGCATGATAGCAAGAGAGCAGAAGCCCGGAATGAGAGGCTATGCCCAGGCATCCCTGAGGAAGGGTCTCTCGGGGTCTCCTCAGCTTCCAGAGACGGAACATGCCCTCCCTTCATGGGGGGGGGGGGTGCAGTTCAGATGATTAGGATTACTGATTGATTTGGCAGGGTGGGAGTGAGCATTTAGATGGCACCTACTGTGTGCCTGCCCCTTGCAGAAAATTAAGTATTTTACAAATACTTAATCTTATTTATCTTAATAATATCTTTAAAAAAAGATCCCCTCTTCTATCTTAAAATTGATGCCAATATCAGGTCCAAGGCAGAAGAGTGGTAAAGGTGAGACAATGGGGGTGACTTGCCCAGGGTCAACCAGCTAGGAAGTGACTTATGAGGCCACATCAGAACCCAGGACCTCCCCAGACTCTCCACTCAGCTGCCCTTTAATCATATTTATATTATTTAATTTTCTGATAGCCGTGGGAGGTAGGAGCTTTTATTACCCTTTTTTTATAGTTCAGGGAACTGAAGTAAACCAGCTTAAGTAACTTGCCCAGGATCTGAAGGCAGATTAGAATTTCCTGACTACTTTCTGCCTCATTATTACTATAGACAGTTCCTGGGTATGGAAATTCCCTCCACCTGCACAGATTGGTGATTGCCCTGTGACTTAGGTTTTTCTTAAGTCACTGAGAAGTGGGATGACTTGTCTGAAGGGAGAACACTAGGAGATGGAGGGCAGAGTTAGGCAGCTGACCGTGGTGGGCTGTGAGTGAGGTACAGGATGGGGCTGAGATCCAGAAAGACTTTCTGGCAGAGGCGTCCTTTGATCTGGGCCTTGAAGAATGAATGTAGATGAGAGGGCATATGGGGAATAGCTAAGACTGAACTTGAACTCAGGGACCGCTGATTGCAAGGCCAGAGTTGCTCGGTGTCGGGTTCCTGGAAGCTTCTGCCCGCAGGCCCTCTTTTGCCTTCCCTGGCTGCAGAGGCAGCGGCTGCCCTCCCTGCTCTTGGACAGGCTGTCCTTCTCCTGTGTGTGCAGGCAGATGTGTGTGGGGGGAGGGAGGAGACCAGAGCAGCTCCCACCCTGTGGCATCCTTACCCAGAAGCCCCCGCGGGCAGAGCGGTCTGCCTTGGCCGGGAGCACAGAGATTCCACAATAGTCTTGCCAGCATTTGGGGACATTTTACAGCCGGAAAAATAAGATTTAAACATGAATTCCTGTGTAGAGTAGTGTGTTTGCCAATACGATTTAATAATTTACCCATGAACACGGCTCCTTGAGGAAGTTCTCCTGGCCTGCCTGCTCACCTGGTACAGCAGAGCTGTGAGGGATCAGAGGCCTAAGTGCCGGGGCGGGGGGCACCCAGGAGCCCCCAGACCAGCCTCCCCTGCAACAAAAGGCCCTTTCTTGTACCCACCTGAGAAGTGATGATCCACCCTGAAGTCCTCTAACTGGGGGGAGCCCAGCCTCTTTGGGCCATCCATTCCATTTGAGACAGCTCTGATGGTTGGGGAACTTCTCTTTACATCATGTCTAAATGGCTTCCCTAACCATTTACTAACGCTGTGCCCTGGGCAAGGCTGCTCTAAGCCTCCGTTTTCTTATCTGTAAAATGGAGATATTAATAACACTTGCCTTATAGAGGCATTGTAGGTATCAAATGAGATAACCTTGCATGGCTTTGAAAACTTTTAAAGTGCAATATAAATGCTAGTGCTTGTTCCCTTCCTTCCTTCCTTCCTTCCTTCCTTCCTTCCTTCC
>NW_025350196.1:0-2894 GCF_016433145.1 Gracilinanus agilis
ATATATATACTGAATATGCATTTGCTTTTTCGCCTGATAGAATGTAAGCTATTTGAGGGCAAGAACCGTCTTTGTATTCCTGATGTGTAATGCTGTACCTGCAATGTAATAGGTGCTTAATAAATTAATCAAAATGAAAGAGATCTTGGAGTTCTAGTCCAATCCATACCTGAGAAAGAATACTCTTCCCAGTATACTTGATACTAGAGACCATTGAATTATTACCCTAAGCACCTTGTTTTTGAGATATGATTCAGATTGTTAACTGAATTTTAGAAAGGTTAAGTGACGTGCCTTAAAGATCACACTGTTGGCCACAAGTCTTCCAGCCTTTGTTCAAATACTTCCAGTAAAAGGGAAGGTACTGGCAAATGGGGAACCCTGTTCTAATTCTGGGTAGCTCTGATTAAGAACTCATTTTCCTATAGTAAGGCTAAGCTAATTTTTGTAAATTTTACTCAATATTCCTAGTTAATTCCTTTTGAGCCAAATGGAACAAGTTGGACCAGCCTTTCAACCATATAAAAGTCCTTCAAATATTTAAAACAGCTTTTAATTCCATTCTAAATCGTCTCTTCTCTAGGCTAAATGTCTATAGATCTTTCAACCAGTCCTTAGATGATATGATATTAAGGCTATTCTCCACCTTTGTTTCTCTCCTCTTGATCTTGTCTAGTTTATCATAATCTTTCCTAAAATATTGCACCCATAACTAAGAAAAATATCTCAGATATTGTTGATTCAGAAAGAATATGGAAATACTATCACCTCCCTAGTCCAAGAGAATATGCCTCTCTTAATGCAGCCTTAGATTACACTAGCTTTTTTGAGTGTCATTATATCCAGTTGAAGGGAGATGGGAAACCATGTTGAATCATCCTGAATATTCTATCCAATAAAATCCCTAGATATCTTTTAGACAGAATACTCTCTAGCTATACCTTCTCTATATTGGACTTGAGAGTCTTTTTTGGACGTCAGCAAGGGATTTTACATTAATTATTATTAAATGTCATCTTATAAAGTTTAGACTAATATTATAGCCAATCAAGATGTTTTTATATCATGACTCTGTTGCCCAGTGTATATAGCTCCCAATTTTATGTCATCTTTAAATTTTATGAGTATGTTGTATATGTCTTTACCCAGGTCAATGAAAAACAGCTCTACCTAACTCGATAAATATTTTTTCAAACATCTCCTATTTGCATGGCATTATTAGGCAACAATGATCCAAAGACCAAAATGAAATAATCCCTTTCCTCTATGAATTTATATTTAAATAGGGGTTTGGGGGATGCAATATGTTAGTAAGTGCATTATAATTGAATAGGGAGAGAACACTAAAATTTCTGAACACAGCATGTATGTGCAATAGAAATTTTATTAATTTGAAAGAGTATTTTAAAAATATGTTCCAATTGGGAAAATATTCATATTTTCTTTTTTTCTACTCAATTTTAATGCACAGAAACATGGAATGGTGAAGGGAGATGGGAAACCATATGAATGCCTACTAAGTTGTTTAGAAAAGGCATTTTCTTCATTACTAAGAAGATCTTTGGCTTCTTCCTTTCCTTCCTATACTTAAACCACTATCACACATTGACCCTTCTTTTATCATTATAATCATCATCAACATCATCAACACATTTCTCAAGTATTTTATAATGTTCATAATGAGGTAAGACAGGATTCATGTCTATGTAAAATTCTGGATTTCCCATAGGACAATATCTCCTGCTTCCTAAAACATATTCCTTAGATTTCTACCTACAGCCAGTTCAGTATCATGAATTCATTGGGTACAAATTTATTGTATGTTCTATTGTTGGTATCCAAAACATGCTGACATTATGATTGTATCCCAAAAGAAAAAGTACTATTAGGAAAGATTTAGTAAGGAATCTAATTTTCTTACTCTTAAAGATAATATTACTGTTGTTTTGTCTTTTACATAGAAGCAAGAAAGGTGAATGTGATATTCAAAAATTTAGTAAAATCTTAGTTGAGAAAGCAATATCCCATGATAACAATTCATTCAGATTTGCCATATTATAGTTCCCTTGTGTTAGGATCAAAATGACCCAGGGAGAAAGGAGCCATTAATAATTCTCACAAAGATGCCTGTGTTCTGTTAAAGATCTTTAAGCAAGGCTAAGGCCTTGTTTAATGTAAGTAGCAGGTGACTACCTGGGAATGAACTCATGGCCTATAGAAATTTTTACACTCCTGAAGGTCCAAAAGGATGTTTTAAGTCTGGAGGCTCTTGGAATGATTTAGGCTGCTGGAACTGCATTTTCATAAACAATATTCTGTGGGAAAGTAATGCCTCCTGAGATGATGTGATGACACAATGACTTGACTGAAATATCTCTATTTGAGCAATAATTTCAATAACCTTTGAAAATGGGGAAATTTCCTTACTAGACACTTTGAAAATGACTACAAAGGTTCTGAATAATCTTAAATGAAATTTTGAATAAATGTACATAAATTATTGCAGAAGATAGATTACTTTGGTGACAACAATAATCAGAGGATGGGACTGCTCTCCTTCCCACTCTTCCTCTTCCTCTGACCATTGCCCTTTGTCTTTCTTCTCTTCCCCCCTCCTTTTCCTCTTTCTACCTCATAAAGAGCTTACAAAACCTAAATAGATTAGATAGTACAAATATTATTATCATTATTTCACTAATGTGGAAAGTATGGCCAAATAAAGAATGAATTCCTACCTTCCATCAAAACAAAAGTCAGCTGCTGTGACTGACAAGGAGTTACCTGGTGCCCCTAGATATTAACAATCTTTCTCAAGAAATTACTTTGTGTAATTTTTTCACATTTACTTACTTTTATACATATTATACTATATTATACTATATTATATTACATTA
>NW_025350197.1:0-2847 GCF_016433145.1 Gracilinanus agilis
ATATAATTTTTTCCACAACATTTCTGTAAGGCAGGTTGCAACATCATTATCATCCTTGTTTAATGATAGATAAATCAGAGAGATAAAGAATTGAAATGACTTACCTATACTGATTTAAGATTAGAACCCAAGTTTCCTGATTTTAGGTATAGAGGTTACTCCTGTTGTACAGACATCATTTTATTGTGCTTCACCTTTAATGAACATTTCAGTTCATTGCATTGTGGGTTGTTGTTTTTTTTCCCCCAACAAATTGAAGGTTTGTGATAACCCAGCATTAAGCAAGTCTATTGGTGCCATTTTTCTAAGAAAATGTGCTTACATATTATGTCTCTGTGCCACATTTTGGTAATTATCATAATATCTTGAACTTACGCATCATTATATTTTAATGGGGATCAGTTGTCTTTGATGTTACTATTTTAATTGTTTTAGGGTACAATGAACTATGCCCATATACGACAGGAAACTTAATCAATACATTTTCTATGTGTTCTGAATGCTACACCAATCCACTGTTCTTCTCTTTCCCTTTCTTTGTCACCATATTTCCTGAGACACAACAATACTGAAGAATATTGCGTAGTTATTTGATAAAGTAGGATCAGGGTTTGAAGGAATAAACTCCAATTTTAAAAGAAATTTTTCTGTGGGTAAAATGCCATCAAATAGTATTGCATACTACAGAGGAATGTAAAGAAAGAGTCGATTGATGTAGAAAACTTTGTTCTTGTCTTTCTTTATGAAATTGCCACAGCCATTCCAGTCTTCAGCAACCACCATCTGGACCATTCAGCAATCATCAACATTGAGACAAAACACTTGACCAGCAAAAAGTTTATGATTCACTGAATGCTTAGATGATGGTTAGCATTTTCAGTCATAAAGTATTTTTGATTAAGGTGTGACTTTTTAGACATAATACTATCATTGCTCACTTAATAGACTACTTTATAGTATAATCATAACTTTCACATGTACTGGGAAACCAAAAAAAAATGAGTGACTCATTTTATTGCAATATTTGCTTTATTGTAGTTGTCTGGAACTGAACCTGCAATATCTCCAAACTATGCCTGTATTAAAGCTACCTTCATTGAAATGAAAAGCCTCTGAATCTGTGGGTTACTAGGATTTAAGAGCCCCCAAAGTGGTTAAGGCTCAGGAAAGCTCAGCTGCCTCAAAAAAGGGAGAGTTTCACTTATTTTTACTCCCAGACACCATTGTATTTTCAGATAATAAAATGAGTTCAAAAAACCTGTCATTGAAATAGACTATTTGCCATATCTTTTGATGCAGATACAAAGTCATGGTCTAACCTTTTACTGTTTAAATAAATCTCTTCAAAATGAAGTGAAACAAAACCTTCTCTGTGTATCAATCACATTAGATTTATACATTTTCACTTATTTTTTCAGAACTGCAGGTATAATTTTCCCATTATTAATGGAAGTTTTACTTAATTCTTCAGAGAAAAGGTGTGCTAGAAAACCAGTATATGCATAATAAAAAAATTAAAGTTTACCTTGCTAGCTATTTAATAAATTAAATAGTTACTAGGTCTGTATCTAATAAGCTCCTGTTCTAACTACATCTTCCATGACACGAGTTCAAGGTTTATTGGAGGGAGTTTATCAGGAATTCATTTCCCACGATACCAAATGGCATTGATACAGGGTCAGGAGATATGAACTCTAATTTGTGAATGGATGGGCTGAATACTACATGGAGTAATGGTATAATAATGTTCTTAAACTGAGCAATTTCATTGGACTCCTAATACTTATGGAGCAATAGGAGAAGATATTTGACCTATAACAAGGTGATGCTCTATGAATATCCAGACACTTACTAGGTGAAGTTAGCCAACCTCAGCCAGATACTCCAGAGATGATTGCCAGATCTTTCCTCACATTGAAGTGTGTGTTTTTATGGTTTCATGTTGAGTTAAAGAGGTAAAATGGGAAATTTTAAATACCAAGAATATTTATACTTTATCCCACTTTCTTCAATTTACAGGTTAGAACCTGCATGAGAGAAACTTAGTTTCAAGAATATATTGAGACTTCTGGTTAAGATGGTGGCAGAGTAAGGAGCAGTTGCTTGATGTCTCCTGACCGAAGCATACAGGACCCCTCAAGGGGAAATAAAAACGAGTCCAGAAGAACGAAGGAACCTCACAACAGGGCACAGCATTGAAGGTACGCAGAATTGGGGCATTTCCACGCTATGAAGGAGTGAAACAGCTCTCACTAAAACCTGAGAGGAAGAAGCCCCTCCCCCACCCCCCACACCACACACCACGCACAACACCAAGGCAGGAGAGTGAAAATAGGACTGGGGCAACTAGATAATCACTGGCAGCCCCGGGGCGTGGACCTGTGTGCAGCAAGAGGAGGGACCCCAGGTGGCTGGGGGCACACGGACTTTCCCCAAGCGTCCACCGTGGGTGAAGGCACCACCTTGGCCAGGACAAAGGCCCCTAAAACACGGCCTTTCCCAAGCGCTGAAGGCATGGCCTCAGGTTCGAATAAAGATCTCCAGCCCACAGACTTTCACTACCTTCTGCGGGGGTGAAGGCAGCGCCCTAAGAGCATCTGAGCAGGCAAAGGCAGTGCCCTAGGCTTGAATAACTATCTCCAGCCCAGGCTTGGACCTCCAGTGAGGACCCCGTGCAGATCAGAGCGTGGCTGTGGAAGCAGCCCCAAAGACTGCTGAAGGAACCTCGGGCAGAGGGGCAGAGCAGGGTCTACCAGGAGGCCTGACCCCGAGGACAAGGAGACCAGAGCCCCCGGAGCTTGCAAGGCCCAGGCAGACCCTGAGTGCAAAGACAAAGCAGAAAAGGGG
>NW_025350198.1:0-7208 GCF_016433145.1 Gracilinanus agilis
ATATATATATATATATATATATACATTCTAGATGGAAGAAACAATGGTTTTATTATATGGTGTATTTTTATTGTAATGGCTAAATCATATAATTTTTTAAAACTTCAAATTCATATTGATCACATATGTGTACCTACACATGCACTCAAACATGTAACATTTTTCCTGAAACATTTGGTCAGGAAAACTAGAAAAGAGACTATAATATCATGAGTTTGATTGGCTCATCAAACAATAATAATTGTTGTCTGGAAAAGAATTCAAGTGAAGAAAAAAATTTTATGGCCACTTACAGAAGGTTTCAATGCCTTACTGGTGAGAGTAGAACAAGCCTACTCATTTCTGCACTGAGAAGTCAATCCCTCTGGTTTTAAAGTGCTCTCATTGGTTTGTGATGATATTCCTTCATATTAATTTGCCTTTAGGAGCACCTTCTTCAGAGATATAAAAGAAATGAAGGACTATTGGAATTTATTTTTGTCATCCCGTTTCCTGTGTAGGGCAGCTTGATATCCCTACAAAATCTGGGCCTGCATTTTCTGGTTGGCAGTGACATATCCAATTCTAAGAGAGGCCCTTTAGTGTGATAGGAAAAAAACAAACCTTTGGTTTTGGAATAAAGTTAACTAGGTATAATTCAACTGAATTTGTCTCATACTGGATAGAATTGTCCTTGGTATAAGGGAGACCTGGGTTTAAGTTCCATTTCTATCACATTCTGAATGCATGACCTTGGATGAATAACTAAAATTCCAAGTACTGCATGAATATCTTTAAGTTTATAAATTGTAGAGCAGGTGCTCTTTTGTATTACTAGGGGAAGCTCATCTTAGACATCTTCTTAAATAATTTCAAATATAAATGTACTTTAAAAATTTTTTACTGATTAGGAGACTTCCAGTTAAGATAGAGGCAGAATAAAAAGAAGCTGCTTAATCTCTCCTAATCGAAGCATATAGGACTCCCCAAGGGGACATAAAAACAAATCCAGATGAACGAAGAGACCCCACAACAGGGCACAGCATTGTAGGCACATGGAATCGGGGCATTTCCACCCTATAAAGGGATGAAACAACTCTCACTAAAATGCGAGAGGAAGAAGCCCCTCCCCCTCCCCCACACCACATACAGTCCAGAGGCCAACACACAAGAGTGAAAGTAGTATTGGGGCACCCAGTAAATCACTGGCAGCTCCAGGGTATGTTTCTGAGAGCAGCAAGACCTAGGACCCCAAGAAGCTAAAGAACTCTCACAGACTTCCCTGAGAGCTGGCGTGGGTAAAGACATTGCCCTTGGCGAGGACAAAGATCTCGGGCGCAGGGACTTTCCCCGAGCATCTGATCAGGTGAAGACATTGCCCTAGGCATGGACAAAGATCTCGAGAGCAGGCTTGGACTTCGAGTGGGGACCTGGAAGAGACTGGAATGAGGCTTTGGAAGCAGAGCCCAGAGACTTCTGAAGAAGCCTCAGGCAGAGGGGCAGACCAGGGACAACCAGGAGGCTCGACCCCGAGAACAAGGAGATCTGAGCCCTCCAGAGCCCAGACAGCACAGACAGACCCTGAGTGTGAAGACAAAGCTGAGAAGGGTCGGGGTTAACAATGGCAAGCCAAGAACCCCTGAAGAAAAAGATTATCAAGAAAAACTCAGGAACACTTGACAACTTTTACAAAAAGAAAATCCAGGCAACAGAGGAGGACAAACAAGTATCCAAACCTTCCCAAAACAATGAAAACTGGTCACAAGCTATGGAAGAGTTCAAAACAGATTTTAAAGAAGATGGAAGAGATCTGGCAAGAAAATAACAGTTTAAAAGGCAGAATTTTGCAATTGGAAAGTGAGGCTCAGAAGTCAAATGAACTGATAAGCAAATTGAATACCAGAAATGAACAGATTGAAAAGGAAAACCAGTCCCTAAAGGCTAGAATCAAACAATTAGAAGCCAATGATCTCTCAAGACAACAAGAACAAATAAAACAAACTCAAAAGACTGATAAAATAGAAGGAAACATGGAATATCTCAATGAGAGAGTGACAGACCAAGAAAACCGGTCTAGAAGAGACAACTTGAGAATCATTGGTCTTCCAGAAAAGGCAGAAATTAATAAAAACTTGGACTCCATACTTAAAGAAATTATTCAGCAAAAATGCCCTGAAGTTCTACAAGAAGAGGGCAATGTAGACATTGAAAAGATCCATAGATCACCCTCTACATTGGACACAGAAAAGTCAACACCAAGGAATATAATAGACAAATTCAAGAGCTTTCAAGTACAAGAAAAAATCTTCCAAGAAGCCAGAAAGAGACAATTCAAATATCAAGGAGCACCAATCAGGATCACACAGGATCTGGGAGCCTCCACCCTAAAAGAACACAAGGCTTGGAATATGATATTCAGAAAGTCAAGTGAGCTGGGCCTTCAGCCACGGATCAATTACCCATCGAAACTGACTATATACTTCCAGGGGAAAGTATGGGCATTCAACGAAATTGAAGATTTCCAAGTATTTGCACAGAAAAGACCAGGACTAAATGGAAAGTTTGATATCCAACTTTAAAAATCAAGAGAAACATGAAAAGGTAAATAAGATCAAAGGGGAAAGAAAGAAAACTCATAATTTTTTAAATTTGACTCTTTAAGGGCTTAAATAAGATATAATTATCTGTATTCCTATGTGGAGAAATGCTATGTATAATTCTCTGTAGTGAACTCTCTTCACTATTATAATATTCACTATTATGGGAATCAGAAGAATAACTCATAGGGAGAGGACATAATACTAAATGGTCTAAGACAACATGGGGCATGGGAAAGAGGGGGAGAATAGTAGGGGACACCAAGAAAAATCCTAGTAAATAAGAAAAATAGGATATACTATTATACACAAAGAGGGCATGGGAAGGGGAGGGGATAAATACTATTATAAGAAGGAGAGGAACAGAGCATTAAGAGGTAATATTTAAATGTTACTCTCAGTGTAATCAACCCGGAGAGGGAAGAGTAGCTATATTATCCATTGGGATTAAAAACTCTATTTAACCGTACTGAGAAAGTCAGAAGGGATAAACCAAAGGGAGCAGGGGAGTAGGGAGGTCAAAAAAGGGAGGGGAGAAGAAGGAGGAGGGGATTCATTAGGCCTTTAAAAATAAAAAGAGGGGAATAACAAGGGAGGGGGTAGAAAGGGAAGTTAATCAAGGGAGGGGATAAGGGATAATGGCTCAAAGCAAAACACTGGTTTAAAAGAAAAGAGTGGAAGAAGAAGGAGTGGGTCAAAGGGAGGATTCAAAAATGTCAGCGAATCCACAACTGATAATTATAACTCTGAATGTGAATGGGATGAACTCGCTCATAAAATGGAAGCAAATAGGAGAGTGGATCAGAAACCAAAATCCTACCATATGTTGTCTACAAGAAAAACATATGAGGTGGGGAGACATATACAAGTTTAAGGTTAAGGGCTTGAGCAAAATCTTTTGGGCATCAAATGAGAAAAATAAGGCAGGATTGGCTATTATGATTTCTGACAAAGCCAAAGTAAAAATAGATATGATTAAAAAAAAACAGGGAAGGCTATTACATCCTGATTAAAGGCAGTATAAACAATGAGGAAATAACACTGCTCAATATATATGCACCAAGTGGTATAGCATCCAAATTCATAAAGGAGAAACTGGTAGAGCTCAAGAAGGAAATAGATAGTAAAACCATAATAGTGGAAGATCTAAATATTCCTCTTTCAGATCTAGACAAATCAAACCAAAAAATAAATAAGAAAGAGGTAAGAGAAATGAATGAAGTCCTAGAAAAATTAGATTTAATTTATATGTGGAGAAAAATAAATAGGAACAAAAAGGAATACACCTTCTTTTCATCTGCACATGGTACATTGACAAAGATTTACCATGTAATAGGGCACAGAATCATAGCAAAAAAGTGCAAAAGAGCAGATATATTAAATGTAACCTTTTCAGATCATAATGCAATAAAAATAATAATTAGTAAGGGCACCTGGATAGGCAAATCAAAAACCAATTGGAAATTAAACAATATGATTCTCCAAAACCAATTTGTCAAAGAAGAAATCATAGAAACAATCAACAATTTAATTGGAGAGAATGACAATGATGAGACATCCTACCAAACTATGTGGGATGCAGGCAAGGCAGTACTCAGGGGGGAATTTATATCCTTGAGTGCATATAGTAACAAATTAAGGAGGGCAGAAATTAATGAATTTGTAATGTAACTTAAAAAACTAGAAAGTGAGCAAATAAAAAACCTCCAGATGAAAACTAAATTAGAAATACTAAAAATTAAGGGAGAAATTAATAAAATTGAAAGGAAAAGAACTATTGAATTAATAAATAAGACTAGAAGCTGGTATTTTGAAAAAACAGATAAAATAAGAAAGTACTGTTCAATCTAATAAAAAAAAGGAAAGAAGAAAATGAAATTGACAGTATCAAAGATGAAAAGGGAGACCTCACCTCTAATGAAGGGGAAATTAAGGCAATCATTAAAAACTATTTCGCCCAATTATATGGCAACAAATATAACAATTTAGGAGATATGGATGAATATTTACAAAAATATAAATTGCCTAGATTAACAGCAGAAGAAATAGAATACCTAAATAATCCCATATCAGAAATAGAAATTGAACAAGCTATTAAAGAACTCCCTAAGAAAAAATCGCCAGGGTCTGATGGATTCACAAGTGAATTCTATCAGACATTTAAAAAGCAACTAATCCCAATACTATACAAATTATTTTATATGATAAGCAAAGAAGGAATCCTGCCAAATTCCTTTTATGCCACAAATATGATACTGATTCCAAAGCCAGGTAAACCAAAAACCGAGAAAGGAAACTATAGACCAATCTCCCTAATGAACATAAATGCAAAAATCTTAAATAGGATATTGGCAAAGAGACTACAGCAAGTAATTAAGATCATCCACCATCATTAGGTGGGATTTATACCAGGAATGCAAGGATCGTTCAACATTAGGAAAACCATCCACATAATTGACCATATCAACAGTCTAACTAACAAAAATCACATTATTATTCAATAGATGCTGAAAAAGCCTTTGACAAAATACAGCATCCATTCCTATTGAAAACACTGAAAAGTATAGGAATAGAAGGACCTTTCCTAAAAATAATAAACAGTATATGCCTAAAACCATCAACCAGCATTATATGCAATGGGGATAAATTAGAAGCCTTCCCAATAAGATGAGTAGTGAAACAAGGATGCTCATTATCACCTCTATTATTTAACATAGTACTAGAAACACTAGCAGTAGCAATTAGAGAAGAAAAAGAAATTGAAGGTATCAAAATAGGAAAAGAGGACACTAAGCCATCACTCTTTGCAGATGATATGATGGTCTACTTAAAAAATCCTAGAGAATCAACTAAGAAGCTTGTAGAAATAATCAAGAACTTTAGCAAAGTTGTGGGATACAAAATAAATGCACATAAATCATCAGCAGTTCTATATATTTCCAACACATCACAGCAGCAAGAGGTAGAAAGAGAAACACCATTTAAAATCACCCTAAACAATATAAAATACTTGGGAATCTATCTACCAAAACAAACACAGCAATTATACGAAAACAACTACAAAACACTTTCCAAACAAATAAAACTGGATCTCAACAACTGGAAAGCCATTAATTGTTCATGGGTAGGACGAGCTAACATAATAAAAATGACCATCCCACTCAAATTAATATACCTATTTAGCACCATACCTATTGAATTACCAAAAAACTTCTTTACTGAATTAGGAAAAACTGTAACAAATTTTATTAGGAATAACAAAAGATCAAGAATATCAAGGGAAATAATGAAAAAAAATGTGAAGTATGGGGGCCTAGCAGTACCAGATATTAAACTATACTATAAAGCAGCAGTCATTAAAACAATATGGTACTGGCTAAGAGATAGGAGGGGGGATCAGTGGAATAGACTTGGGGTTAATGACATCAGCAAGACAGTGTTTGATAAACCGAAAGAGCCCAACTTTTGGGACATGAATCCACTATTTGACAAAAACTGCTGGGAAATTTGGAAAACAATATGGGAGAGATTAGGTTTAGATCAACATCTCACACCCTACACCAAAATAAATTCAGAATGGGTGAATGACTTGAATATAAAGAGGGAAACTATAAATAAGTTAAGTGAACACAAAATAGTATACCTGTCAGATCTCTGGGAAAGGAAAGATTTTAAAACCAAGCAAGAGTTAGAGAAAATTACAAAATGTAAATTAAATGGTTTTGATTATATTAAGCTAAAAAGCTTTTGTACAAACAAAAACAATGTAGTCAAAACCAGAAGGGAAACAACAAATTGGGAAAAAATCTTTATAATGAAAAACTCTCACATGGGTCTAATTATTCAAATATACAAGGAGTTAAATCAATTGTATAAAAAATCAAACCACTCCCCAATTGAAAAATGGGTAAGAGACATGAATAGGCAATTTTCAGGTAATGAATTCAAAAGTATCTATAAGCACATGAGAAAGTGTTCTAAATCTCTAATAATTAGAGAAATGCAAATCAAAACAACTCTGAGGTATCACCTCATACCTAGCAGATTGGCTAAAATGAAAGAAGGGGAGAGTAATGAATGCTGGAGTTGATGTGGCAAAATTGGGACATTAATGCATTGCTGGTGGAGTTGTGAACTGATCCAACCATTCTGGCTGCCAATTTGGAACTATGCTCAAAGGGCTATAAAAGAATGCTTGCCCTTTGATCCTGCCATAGCATTGTTGACTTTGTACCCCAAAGATATCATAGATAAACAAACTTCTACGAAAATATTTATTGCTGCTCTTTTTCTAGTGGCAAAGAACTGGAAAGGGAGAGGATGCCCTTCAATTGGGGAATGGCTGAACAAACTGTGGTATATGCTGGTGATGGAATACTATTCTGCTAAAAGTAATAATAAACTAGAAGAGTTCCAGGTGAACTGGAAAGACCTCCGGGAACTGATGCAGAGCGAAAGGAGCAGAGCTAGAAGAACACTGTACTCAGAGACTGATATACTATGGTAAAATCGAATGTAATGGACTTCTGTACTAGCAGCAATGCAATGACACAGGACAGTTCTAAGGGATTTATGGTAAAGAACACTACCCACATTCAGAGGAAGAACTGCAGGAGAGGAACCATATATGAA
>NW_025350199.1:0-4495 GCF_016433145.1 Gracilinanus agilis
GTCTTAGAATCTACACTGTATTGGGGCCAAGGCAGAAGAGTGGCAAGGGCTAGGCATTGGGGGCTAAGTGACTTGCCCAGGGTCACAAGGCTAAGAGGTATCTGAGGTCAGAACTGAACTCAGAACTTCCCATCTCCAGGCCTGGCTCTCAATCCACTGAGCCACCTAGTTGAGCCCATCAATATTTATTTCCTCTCTCTCACCTCCTCCCAGATGATTGAACAAAAGAAACTCCTTATAAGAAATATGCACAGTCAAGCAAAGCAAATTCTACATTGTCCATGCCTAAAAACACACGTCTCATTCTGCTTCTTGAGTCTATTCCTTCTCTCTCAGAAGTCAGGCAGTATTCGTCATTGTCAGTCCTCCAGAGTTGATGGTTGATCATCACTTTGCCAGAGTTTCTAAGTCTTTCTGTTATTTGTCTTTGCAGTGTTATTGTATAAATTATTCTGCTCATTCTGATAGAAGTCATCTATCTTAACCTCCTTAGCCTTCTTAAATTAATTTTTTTAAGTTAACAGTCATTTATTTTCACCCTATCCTCCCTCTCCTCTCCCATTAACTCATTCTTTTTTAAACGATTACTTTCTGTCTTAATAACAACTCTAAGACACTAGGGGAAGGGTTAGGCAAACAGGGTTAAGTGACTTGCCCAAGGTCAGACAGGTAGGAAGTGTCTGAGGTCAGATTTGAACCCAGGTCTTCCTGATTCCAGGCCTGGCACTCTCTCCACTGAGCCATCTAGCTGCCCCTCAATGCCTCTGTTTTATAAAAGAGACACAGCGTCCCAGAGAAAAAAAGGGATCTCCTGGTTCATGGCAGAGCTAAGAAAAGATGTCAGGTCTTCTCACTCCCAGTATGTGACATTCCCCCCATCCCACATGTAATAAACACTTTTGAAAAGTGACATCTTCATGAATCAGGAAATAGGAAAAAAATAGATCCTTTTTTATAGGATTGAAATGGAACATCATAAGCAGACACAGGATAATATTTGTAAAGTGTTTAGCACACAATAGTCACTTAATAAATATTTCTTTTCTTTCTTTCTTCTTTATTCATTAATTCCCAAAGAATTCAGAGTAGAACTGTATTCTCTGCCTACTTTAAACCCTTACCTTCTATTTTATTATCTATTTTCTATATTATCTATTGTAGATAGTAAGTATTGGTTCCAAGGCAGAAGAGCAGTAAGGGCTAGGCAATTGGAGTTAAGTGACTTGCCTAGAATCATATAGCTAGGCAGTGTCGGAGGATAGTTTTGAACCCAGGTCCTCTGGTCTCCAGGCCTGGCTCTCCATTCATGAAGCCACCTCATTGCCCTGCCTACTTTTAGAGCTCAGGGCCTTGGGCCAAGACAGGAACCAAAGACAAGTCTTGTGGCAAAGCCCCCTAAGATAGGAAATGTCATTTTCATTTTTTCTATGTTCTCCATCCCATCCATCCCACTTGGAGGTTTGGGACAAAGGCCTTTCTTTAGGGGAGAAGTGTGAAAGCCTGGAAAAGAGGAAGAAGGACAAAAGTCCTTTACACAATTTTAAGCT
This sequence comes from Gracilinanus agilis, assembly GCF_016433145.1. Taxonomy (NCBI): domain Eukaryota; kingdom Metazoa; phylum Chordata; class Mammalia; order Didelphimorphia; family Didelphidae; genus Gracilinanus; species Gracilinanus agilis. The sequence continues at coordinate 1,548 of NW_025350199.1, forward strand.
TATCCTGTTGCCTCAGGAGAATTGACCGTAGGGCCCCTTTGAGCATTTGATGCTCCTGGAAAGGACCCTCTCTGGGGTTTGGTTTTCTCTTCTATAAAGCAAAGAGAAGGAGCCTGGCCAGCCTTCTGGTCTCCCTGGCAGGGGAAGCAAAGTAATGGGTTATAAAAAGATGAGATGTGTTTCTGCATGGAGCCTGCGGAGAGGAAGCCGGCTACTTTATAGTCACCCAGTGGATAGACCCTGGAGCGTAAAAACGTTCAAGTACGCCCCAAGGGGAAGCCCTGGTTAGTTTACAGCTCCTTGAGGGACCCATCCTCTCCTCTAGGCTCTGAATGCAGAGGTCTCTCAGCCTCAGTAATTGACTTGTAAGGCATCCAAGGCACCTTGCTTATAATTCACCCCCAGTGATGTATCATCTTTAACAAAAAAGATTCATCACCGAGGAGGAGGCAGCCTCGTGCTTGTCTGGAGTAGAAAATGGAATAATTCCTCATTCCTGCCAGCAAGTTTGTTTCTCTTCCCCGGGCTCCAAAAGCAAATTTTCCTGTGTTCTAAAGCTTCTTGGGATCAGGCCGAGGAGCAAAGCCAACTCACAGAGTCCTGGGAATTGCTTATCTTTAGGGACTATAACAGCACATGAGGCCCAGGTTGTGGGAATAGCCTTTGGCCAGGAATACAGAGACCATGATGTTGAGTGCTCCCTCCCATAGAAAGAAGTTCTCTGACCCTGGACATCACCTCATGTCTCTGTGTCTCTGTTTCTTCTTTTGTAAAATGGGAATGATGATTGACTTGCCCTACTTACCTACCTCCTGGAGATGTGGCAATGATCATTGAATAAACCATCCTGAAAACATACATGGCCACTTACTACCATCATGGCCTTGGATGAGTCATTTATCCTCTGTTTTTCAGCTTCCTCTTCTTTAATGAGGGAATTGGTCTCAGTAGCCTGTAAGTTCCCCTCAAGCTCTAAATCTGTGATCCAATTGAGGGCTCTCTACATGGGATGCAAAGGCATAGGGCAGTGGTTCCCAAACTTTTTTGGCCTACCACCCCCTTTCCAGAAAAAATATTACTTAGCCCCCTGGAAATTAATTTTTAAAAAATTTTAATAGCAATTAATAGGAAAAATAAATGCACCTGTGGCCATCACCGCCTTCCTGAATCGCTGCAGCACCCACCAGAGGGCTGAAGCGCCCACTTTAGGAATCACTGGTAGGGCCTCCCCTCTAGGATATAGATTGAAAACTGGAAGGAGTCTTGGGTGGGGGTGGTCACCTCGTTTAATTCCATTTTATAAATAAGAGAACTGAGGCCCATAAAGGTTACCCAAGGTCACACAAGTAACAAGAGTGGCAAATTTAAGACTCAAACTCAAATTTGAGACTTCAAATCCAAAGTATTGGAAGGAACTTCAGGAGATTAAATTCAGGACCTTCATTTATGAAGAAATTGAGGACCAAGAAGATGGACATTTAGATGGACAAGAGATAAGCTTGGCATGACTATACTGGAAATTCCCATTGATCCCTCAACAAGATGTCTAGCTTCATTTTTTTTAACCCATACCTCCTATCTTGGAATCACTACTTAGAATCAAAGTATTGATTCCAAGGCAGAAGAGTGGTAATGGTTAGGCAATGGGGGTTAAGTGATTTGTTCAGGATCACACAGCTAGGATGTATTTGAATTCAGATTTGAATCCAGGACTTCTTATCTCCAGGCCTGGCTCTCAATCTACTGAACCACTTAACTCCCCTCTTTAAGCACTTTTCAAACCTTAAAGTGTCTACACATAGTAAATACTAGCTATTATCATTATAGTTCTGTCCTCTGAAATCTTTGTTTTTGTTCAGTCATTGTCAGTTCTGTTTAATGCTCTGTGATCCCATTTGGGGTTTTCTTGGTAGAGCCAATGGAGTAATTTGCCATTTCCTTCTCCAGCTCATTCTATAGACAAAGAAACTGGAGGCCAACAGGGTTAAGTGACTTGCCCAGGGTTACATAGCTAGTAAGTGCCAGGCCAGATTTGAACTCATGGAGATAACTCTTCCTGATTCCAAGCCCAGTGCTTTATGTACTGTGCCAGCAAGCTACCTCTCTGAAGTCACATCGGATTGATTGGGAGGATTCTCAGAAGTCATCTAGTCCTACCCATACCTTATTTGTTTAATTTCTGACAAGTGATGGCCCAACCTCAGTTTAAACAATTCCAGTGAGAGGTAACATTCCCTCCCATTTCACTTATGTAAGAACAGTTAGGAAGCTTTTCTGGACATCAAGCCTCCCTCTTCCTCTTTGCAATATCTACCCACTGCCCCTGCCTCTATTCTCTAGGGCCCAGGGGAATAAGTCTAATCGACCTTTCTTGTTAAAGCTCTTCAACCTGAAGACTTGTTCCCACTTCCCCTCCCCTTCTCCCCGTCCTACTCTACTTGTCTACTTCAGACTAACTAGCCCCAGTTCTTACTTATCCTCATATATCATGGTCTCCCATGCCTTCAACAACTTGGTCATTGGGTCATCTTACCCAATACTGTATCTAGAAAATTAGGGGATTAGACTAGATGTCTTAAAAAAAATCCCTACACACCATCTTAAAATCAAAAGTATGTATTAGTTCTAAGGCAGAAGAGCAGTAAATGACTAGCCAATGGGTGTTAAATGACTTGCCCAGGGTCATCCAGCTAGGAAGTGTCTGAGGCCAAATTTGAATCCAGGACTTCTTGTCTCCAGGCCTGGTTCTCAATCCACTGAATTACTTAGCTGCCCCTCTAAATGACTTCTGTTCTTCCAGCTCCAGATCTATGGTCCTTCCCCTGGACACATTCTATTTTATCATTATTTATTAGACTGTGCGCCCCCCTTGAGAGCAAGATCTATTTTTTGTTTCTCTCTCTCTCTCTCTCTCTCTCTCTCTCTCTCTCTCTCTCTCTCTCTCTCTC
>NW_025350200.1:0-6798 GCF_016433145.1 Gracilinanus agilis
GTGTAATTGCTGTAATTGGTAAGATCTTCCCCACTCTAAAATTCTCTGACTCTTAAAATGATGAAAGGAGAACAGTTGACCAACTCCTGAATATTCTCCGAGGCTAGTATTGCAGGAATTTTCTAGCAGGTTTTTAGTCCTGGGTGACACTGGGTGAATGTGTTTGCATCTATAAGCACATAGTTATATAGGCAGCTGCTAATGTTCACTAGGCTAAAGTGAAGGAATTTTCCAGTTACTGCAAAATGAAAATTGAAGCCAAGATAGGCTATACAGCATCTAAGTGATGTAAGAAAATGAAAGCTTTTAAGAAACAAATCATCAAGTTTAGCTCCTGGGCTAATAGCAAAATGACATTTTTAAAAAAGGGAGAATATGACAATGAGTTCAAATCCGTTCATCTTAAATTTGTAAATGCATCACTTTATTGGACCATTTGTCCATTTTTATAAGTTGATTTATGATAACTGTAATGTGATTCATCATGTCATCTTGTAAATAAATGTGACACTTCATTAAACACGGTAATCAAATTTAAGCAGTTCCACTTTCATGTTAACAACTGAGACCTTTACAATTCTATTGCTCCAGAGATACTCCTCCAGTAATGAATGCAGTACAGAGGAGAGAGGAGAGCACTGGGGTATTTCCAAAGGGGTGTGGGGGGGGACACTTTTGCAAGCAATCAGTAATGAAATTAATAACAGCCAGCAATTTGGTGTAACTAAGTTTATTCTTTTTGTATGACTAGACCTTTGCGGGAGGGCTCTGGGGTGGGGTGGGTATCTCCAGTTATGTTAATAACAATTAAATCATTAGATCTTGGTATATCTGTTACCAGGCTAAGAGAAGCCTCTTTGAGACTGCATTTCAGGAGGACATTTTTCATGCTATTTTTGTATTTGCCATCTGGAATGACACTGCAAGCTGGCAAACAGAAGAATAATGTGAGATATTTCCATCACATAGAGTTAGTTACGGATTCATCGGGGAATGTGAGCATCTGAACATCAGTCAGATAACCGTAATTATCCCAACTTTGACCTTCTTGGAGGGTTCAAGCAGCCTCTGTGTTATTAATGTTTGTTTCCTTTTGGAAGGAAGCATACGTCTCATGAGTGATATGCACTGAGGAGACATGTGCACCATGCAAAATGCAACAAAGAGCACTACAGTATGACTAAGGAAGCAACTTGGTACAGTAAAGAGGCCTTTTATTTAACTGTACCTTCTAGCAATGTCACATTTTTACCTGTCTTCTGCATGATGGTGTTCGGTTGAGATCCTAATTCTTAAAGCTTCAAGCATACTCTTACCTGGCTGATGCTATCTATCATACCCATTTATGTATAGCTCATTTCAAATTGATAAATTTCCAGTAAGGACTCAGGAATGGAATATCTGAAAGATACTGGGTAAAACATTTAGCACTTCAAATATACAGTAGTAACTTCTCCATTTTGCTGACACCACATTGGAGTTTCAGAACAGAAAAAAGTAGCAGCCTTGCCTTGAACTAATATTGCTTTTGTCTGTGAATTAGGAATAGACCAATGACAAATGCTTCAGTCACAGTTTCAATAGTACCTTAGCCTAAAGTCTCTGAAATTTTAAATACATCTGGAATTTCTGAGATTTATAGTTTTTGAGGGTTGGTTTACAGGATAAGCAAAAAACAAAGAACAATAAGAAGAAAAAATTCCACAAGCTGGATCTATCTGATGCTAATCACTTGAGTAAAGGGAAAAAAACAACAACAAACTTCCTCATTCTTCTTTACATATAGAATAAAGACTGGCTCACCTGGCAATGTCTGAGAATGAGCCATCACTCATAAGTGAATTTTCTAATTAACTAAAACTTATTATTTTAAGTATACTTTAAAAATAATTAATTTAGGCTGAAATTATTTATAAAATACATTTATGCTTCTCTGTCTTCTTAAACATAGAATTCTGAGTGTGATTTAACCCGTTAGTGATACTCTGGTATCATAATTAAACCATGAAATTTCAGAGGTAGAAGGGCTATTAGAAATAGTTTATATAACAACTTCCATGTTTTACAGATAAAGAAACTGAGGCCAAGAAAAACTAAATGATTCTCAAGGTCATGCGGCTTTCTGGGAGAAAAGTTAGGATTAGAACCTGGCAGTTCTTCATGATGCACATCAATAGCATTAATGCTTTGTAATACTAAAATCAATTAACAGGTGAATATAGCTTTAGACGATTTCCACTTATACTGAATGGCTATATGTTGTCATCTTTTTAAAAATAAAAGATAACTTATTATGAATTAACTTTTTTTAAACCCTTACCTTCTCTCTTGGAGTCAAGACAGAAGAGTGGTAAGGGTAGACAATGGGGGTTAAGTGACTTGCCCAGGGTCACGTAGCTGGGAAGTGTCTGAGGCCAGATTTGAACCTAGGACCTCCCGTCTCTAGGCCTCTCTCTCAATCCACTGGGCTACCCAGCTGCCCCCATGAATTAACTCTTAATATCAATAGTTAATTAAATATACATTTATAGCCAGTCACAAATAAAATTAATTCCTCTAAGATAGAATATCCATTGCTATGACTTTTAATAACATGTTATTCAGTTCAGAAAGCATATTAAATTCCATGAGGGTAGAGCCCATGTCTTTTCTAACACTCTTGTAAACTGTGTAGGTACTCTAGTATTTAGCATCATGCTTTTTGCAATTTCTGTTTGCTAAGTTAAACTGCATTAATTAAATATTTTGTTTAAAAAAAAACCAAAACCTTTATTAGGAACCTATTAGCTGCTAGGAACAATGCTAATTGCTGGGGATACAGAGACAAAAAGAAAGCCATTCTGAACCTTAAAGAGTTTAAATTTAATTGAGAGAAATATACTAGGTAAATAGAAATTATATGCAAATTAATTGGGGGTGGGACCCACTAACTGAAGTCAAGATCAATATAGGCTTCATATAGGTGATAGAACATTAACTGAACCTAGAAGAAAGCTAGGGACTCTAGATAGAAATAAAAAGGAGGGAGTGCTTTCTAGGTAAAAGGATACCTTGCAAAAAGGTAGAAGCTGATAGTTCAAATCTGATTGAAATGGGAGAGTATGCAATTAGTGTGGAAAGGAATCATACTGTCAATGACTTTAAATTCCAAATGAGTTTGCATTAAATTTTAGAGGAAATAGGGAGCTAGTGGAGCTTTTTGAGTAGAAAATAGATAAAGTCAGATCTATTTTTTTGTACTATCAATGGTGGGGTGGTGAGTGGAAGAAGGATTTGAAAATAGGGAAAGATTATATGAAGAGAGGTGAATTGGTTGATTGGTTGGTTGGCTATTCTTCAAACTCAAAGATGACTAAAATGACATCACTATTTCAGAGTCAATATACAATGTATCTTCAATCAGATGAATTTTTTTTTTATCCTGGGACTCCATTCTAGGAGCATAGGGCCACAACCAGTAGGCAATGGGTCTCTCAGGATCACACAGCTGGGAAGTGTCTGAGGCCGGATTTGAACCTAGGACCTCCCGTCTCTAGGCCTGGCTCTCAATCCACTGAGCTAGCCCAGCTGCCCCTACTTTAGGTTGCAGTTTCTTTAGCAGATGTAGTTTTTACAGGGTGGGGTTGCTAGCCCCACGCCCAACCCTCCTCCTTTTTTCATCCGGGCTAGGGACCGTCCTTAGCCCAGGAGTGGTAAGGGTGGGTGATAGGGGTCAAGTGACTTGCCCAAGGTCACACAGCTCGAAGTGTCGGAGGCCGGACTTGAACCTAGGACCTCAGTCTCTAGGCCTGGCTCTCAATCCACTGAGCCACCCAGCTGCCCCAATCAGATGAATACAAGCTCAGAAATATCTACCAAAGGTCTATTATAAATAGCAATATCTCTCTATATTTGTAATGCCTTATATTTATAATACTGTATATTTGAAGTGCTAAATGTTTTACCCACTATCTCTCAGATATTCCATTCCTGAGCTTTTATTGGAAATTTATCAATTTGAAATAAGCTATACATAAATGGCCATAAAAGATAGCATCAGCCAAGTAAGAATATACTTGGAAGCTTTAAGATTTAGGATCTCAAGAGAACACCTTCATGTAGAAGACAGGTAAAAACCTGTTATTGCTAGTGGGATGGACATATTAGTTTTGGACATCTTGAACTTCTTTTGAGCTACTGCAATTCTGCTTTGTAGATACAGAACAATGCATTCCTTGATATGGGCACATTGTGCTTGACTGTTCTATGCCATTGTCTCCCTTGTTTCACAAATGTTACAAAGTGCTTCAGAGAAACCCTTAGAATGTCCTTGCATTGCTTCTTCTGAATTCTGTGTGAACACGTAACTTGTGTGAGTTTTCTGTAAAACAGTATTTTAAGCAAATGGATGTTTGACATTTGAACAACAGTGGTTGGGCTCTGCAGTAAAGTCTGACTGCTCAGAAGTTCAAGTCAAGAAAGGACTTCATTATCTAGTACCGTATCTTGCCAAGTGATCTTCAGAAGCTTGCTAAGACAATTGAAAGGAAGAGATTGTTTCCTAGCATGGTGATGGTATACTGTCCAGATTTCACAGGCATGCAATAAAGATCAGCAAAAACCAGCTTTGTAGACCTTCAGTTTGGTAGGCAGCCCAATACCTCTTCTCTCCTATACTTTCCTTCACAGTTTCCCAAACTCTGAGCTAGCAATGTGTGCATCAACTTCATCATCTAGGCGTACTTCCCCGGAAAGTATAATGCCAAGGTAAGTGAGCTTATCCATAGCATTCAAAATTTCTCCCTTTGCTGGAAGCAAAAGTTCTAGGTATGGATGGTGTATTGCTGGCTGGTGAGAACTTCTGTATTCTTGGTGTTAATTAGGAGGTTATAGCGAGAGTGCCAATGATTGGTCATTAGGGAATGAGCTGAGGAGGCAACCATGTGAAAGGAGATAAGGGATAGGTGAGAGAAATGGTGCAGATATAGAATCACTGAGACTTGATATCTGATTGGATATGGGTGATACAAGAAAGGATTGAGGGAAACCCAATCCATTTCAATTGAATTTACATTGGGGACTGGTAAAAACTTGTACTTTTATGTGGCACTCTCTTTAGCACAATAGCCCTCAGTAAATCAAGGGACTGTGACTTGGAATTTGGGAGGACATAGTACTGTAAAGATCTTCAGAAAAGAAAATGAAGGGAAAGAACTTCTTTTTATTTTTTTTTTATTTTTTAAGAACTTCTTTTTAAAATAGAATATGTATTTAATATTTACAACAAAATATATATGTTATTCTTAAGTATTACATGTATTTAAATATATATGCATATACATGTTGACTTAAGAGTTTTTGGTAAAGTTTTATAAGATGGTGAAAAAAAAAGTTGGGCTAGATCTTGATCCAGAATTTACAATTGGAAAACCATCTATTACTAACCTTTTCACTTCACAAATAAGGAAAATGAAGGCCGAAGAGGAGATGTGATTTGTATAGGTTAGAAGACAAGGCAATGACAGAAATTGGACTATGTTTACTTCTCTTCAATACCCTCTCTATTAAAAACTATTTTCATTTGCATAGTTTCAAATGACATTTCTTAGCCAGTAACAACATATTTTTTGATGATTTCCTCATTATATTATAATTTTAGATATGGTATTGCAATTTATTGGAATAAGGGATATTCCACAATTGATAAAAGGGCAAAAAATACAAACAGATAATTTTCTTTTTTTTAACCTTTTAATTTAATTAATTAATTTAGAATATTTTTTCCGTTGTTACATGATTCATGTTCTTTCTGTCCCCTCCTGTCTTCCCCCTTCTAGCGCTGACAAACGATTGCACTAGGTTTTAAATGTATGATTGTTAAAAACCTATTTCCATATTAATACTATTTGTAATAGAGTAATTTTTTAAAGTCAACATCCCCAATCATATCCACATAGAGCCATGTAATCAATTATATGTTTTTCTTCTGTGTTTTTACTCCCACAATTCTTTCTCTAGATGTGGATAGTGTTCTTTCTCATAAGTCCCTCAAAATTGTCCTGGATCATTGCATTGTTGCTAGTAGAGAAGTCCATTACATTTGATTGTGCCATAGTATATCAGTCTCTGTGTAAAATGTTCTCCTGGTTCTGCTCTTTTTGCTTTGCATCAATTCCTGGTGGTCATACCAGTTCACACTGAATTCCTCCAGTTCATTATTCCTTTCAACACAATAGTATTCCATTACCATTAGATACCACAAAATTTGTTCAGCCATTCCCTAATCAAAGGACAGCCCCTCAATTTCCAGATTTTTGCCACCACAAAGAACATGGCTATGAATATTTTTGTACATGTATTTTTTCTTATTATCTCTTTGGGGTATAAGCCCAGCAGTGGTATGGCTGGATCAAAGGGCAGGCAGTCTTTTTTTTAAAATTTTTAAAAAAATTTTTAAACATTTATTAATATTCATTTTTAACATGGTTACATGATTCATGCTCCTACTTTCCCCTTTGCCCCCCGCACTTCCCCCACCCATGGCCAATGAACATTTCCACTAGTTTTGTGGTTGTGTCCTTGATCAAGACCTATTTCCAAATTGTTGGTAGTTGCATTGGTGCGGTAGTTTCGAGTCCACACCCTCAATCATGTCCACCCCGACCCATGTGTTCAAGCAGTTGTTTTTCTTATATGTTTCCTCTCCTGCAGTCCTTCCTCTGAATGTGGGTAGCATCTTTCCCATAAATCCCCCAGAATCCTGGGTCATTGTATTGCTGCTGGTACAGAGGTCCCTTACATTCAATTTTACCACAGTAT
>NW_025350201.1:0-5415 GCF_016433145.1 Gracilinanus agilis
TATATATATATATAACATATATCCTACTCAGTGAGTGGGGAGGGTGTGAGAGGGTGGAAGATAATCTGGGACTCATTTTTTCTGTTGTCCTGCAAAACACACTTCCACATTGGGTCACTGTTGTAAGAATAAAGTCATACATGCATAACCAAAACTCAAAAATAAAAGCAAAAATACACTGATGCAAAATAAGACTCTAGCAGTTCTTTTTGTGGAGGTGGATAGCATTCCCTTTCAAAAGTCTTTCAGGGTTGTCCAAAATTATTGCATTTCTGAGAGTAGCCAGGTTTTCACAGATAATCATAGTCCAATATTGCTGTTATTTTGTACAATGTTCTCCCACTTCTGCTTATTTTGTTCTGCTTCAGTTCCTGCAGATCTTTCCAGCTTTTTTCCTGAAGTCATCTTGTTTTCATTTCTTATAGCACAATAGTATTCCATTACTGACTTGTACTACAATTTGTTCAGTCATTCCCCAATTGATGGACATGGGACTCAAAATTTTAAAATAAAAAAAGATGTTACAAATAAATAACTAAAAATCTTTTTAAAAAACTTTATAGAAGAGTTCAGCTGAGATAGCATTCTATGTAGCCTGAATACTTAGCTAAATGCAGGTCAAGAGCTCTTTATAGTTATTTTAACTATAAAAGTAAAAGGAAGAGTCTGGCCTCGAAAAAGAGCTTCATATATTTTAAGCAATATTTTTTTCTTTGAACTGCTTCTTGATAAATCTAAGCAACAGGTCCAGAAGCACTTGAAACCATATTTTTAACTGAATATATATCTCTACCTTTGAAGTCATATTAGCAGGTTTTGCATAGATTGCTCTAGCCATTACACTATGTTCTTCCTAAGAACTTCCTAAGAACTTTTGAGAACTCACCATCAAATTCATTTGCAACCTTTACCAAAAGTAGGAAATTTTGTGCTGGCAAATGGCAACTTCTCACAAAAAAGCCAAATGCAGTATTTAACATTTTTTAAAGCACAACACATATAAATAAATCCCTCAAAGTTCATAGACTAAAAAAGTGTAGGGAAGACAAATCATGTAAGGGAAAAGGTGAAGCTATGTGTTTAAGTTAAGTATACTAGAAATCCACTGCCAAATTTTACAACACATTGGGAAAGGATCTCTTACAGATAAAATCATTATCCATTGCCATGGTTTAAGAAGAACTGACTGAAGATGGTTTGCTGTGGTTGATTCATTTGTAAAATCTTAGATTTTCCCTGATCATATTAATTGACCATGGGTAGGAAGTATTCATACAAACAATCCTTGCAACATTTTGCTAACCCATAGTAGTAATTAGTAGAAACATGATCTCTTGAAAACAGATACATTGCAATGTTTCTTCCACTCTGCTTAGCAATTTCAGTCCAAACTTCAATGAATCTGATACTTTATTCCAAAGCATTTCATTGGATTTATCACACTCAAGAGTCTTTTGTTGGGTAGTGATTTTGTATGGTTCTATGTTAGTCTCCTAGGATGATCTAGTAGGAGAGGCCAGAAAGGCCTTCTAACTCCTGCGGACTTGGCGTTTTTCTGCTTTCCTTTTCTTGAAGATATAAATTCCACAGTATTGATTTTATTGTTTTACTTTTCCTTCTCTTTGTCAGTAACTGCTTCCAAATATCCTTTACGATGCTATATTATCAAGCCAAAAAGGAAGAGGGGGCTCCCTTAACTGAGGAATGGTTGAACAAATTGTGGTATATGATGGTGATGGAATATTATTGTGCTATAAGGGATAATGAGCTGCTTGATTTCTATAAGAACTTGGAAGACAACCATGAACTGATGAGGAATGAAACGAGTGAAACCAGGAGAACATTGTGCATAGTAACTGAAAGATTGTGGGACATTCATATGTTTTTTAAAATAATTTTTTATTTTTAGAAAAAATGTCCATGGTTACATAAGTCATGTTTTTACTTTACCTTTCAGCCCCTCAATCCCACCCCTCCACCCACTGTATCTAATTCGCATTTCCACTGGTGTGGTCAGTCAAGACTTATTTACACATTATTGATAGTTACATGGGTGTGGTCTTTTCAGGTCTACATCCCCAATCATGTTCTCATCACATATGTAATAGACTTTGCTACCAATAACAATGCAATGATGTAGGACAATCCTGAGGGACTTATGAGAAAGAATTGTATCCACATCAAAAGAAAGAAATGTGGGAATAGAAATACAATAGAAAAACATATGACTTATCGGTTGTTTACATGAGTATAGAATTTGGGGTTTTGGTTTTAAAACTTCTCTATTACAAAAATGAATATTATGGAAATAGTTTTTGAATGATAATACATCTATATCCCAGTGGAATTGTTTGTTAACTCTAGGTGGGGGGAGGAAAGAGGAAAAGGGGAGAACATGAATCAGGGTGATGCTCCAGGGAGGTTGCAGGAGTACTCACAGTGCATTAAAAAACATACAAAGACAGCCATGCATTTTGTTTCTCATTTGCTCTAAAATAAATATTTTCATTTGTTTTCTTTTCCTTCCTTCAAAGAAGGCCTTTTTTCCTGAGGGACAATTCCAGAAGGAGAGTTGTCTCCCCACAATGGGATGGGATTATTTAAATATTCTATTTCCTCTTTTGTTAATCTAGGGCTATTTATATTTTTGGTAAATATTTATCCATTTCACCTAAATTGTCAAATTTGTTTTCATATAATTGGGCAAAATATCTCTTAATGATTGCTTTAATTTCTTCTTCATAAGATGTGAAATCACTCTTTCTTTTTTGATACAAGTAATTTGATTCTTTTCTTTATTTTTAATCAAATTAACCAAAACTCTCTCTATTTTTAATAGAAGCAACTCCTAGTCTTATTTATTAGTTCAAGATTTCTTTTACTTTTATTTTTAAATTAATTTCTCCTTCGATTTTTAGGAGTTCTAATTTAGTCTTTATTTGAGGATTTTTAATTTGTTCATTTTCTAGCTTTTGTCTTTTTTTAGTTACATTCCCAATTTATTGATGGGATTTTTCTCTATTTCATTGAAATGAGCATACAGGGATATACTTTTTTCCACTGTCTCTTCCCTTGGTATACATGCCCTTCTTTGCCAGCTTTCTTCTCCTACTAAAGATAGGGTCCCAGGACAGTAGCCATGACACAAAATGTTATGGCCTATTTCACCCCACTCCCATACCTACAATCTCTTGCTGCTCACCTGGTCCATTTAGTTTTTCAGAAAGTAATTATAGTCTAATATCTTATACAATTCACTAAGATAATATCAAAATGTATAGAAAAGAAATAGATAAGATCATTAAGCTAGAACAGGAAACATATTAGCCATCAGATTTATGGATATAAAAAGAATTTATGAATCAGCAAGTGATGAAGATCATTATGAAATGTAAAATGCAAAATTTTAGTGCACCGAATTTAAAAGGTTTTGTATAAATAAAACAAATGCTGCTAAGATTAGAAGGAAAGAAGATGCTTTGGGAAACTTATAGACAGCTTCTCAGATAGGAGTCTCATAACTAAATTTTTTGTGAACATAGGCAAATTTATAAAAGTAAGAGCCATCCCCCAAATGATGAATGGGTAAAAGACATGAACAAAAAACAAAGTCATATAAAGGTATATAAAATGTTCTAAATCACTACTCATTGGAGAAATACAAACCAAAACAATTCTGAGATATCTCATACTCATCAGATAGGCTAAAACTGCAAAAGCACAAAGTGACAAATGTTGGAGGACATTTGGAAAAATGGAGATACTAATGCACTATTGGTTAAATTGTGAATTGATCCAACTATTTTGGGAAGCAATTTGGAATTATACCCAGAGAGTTATGAAACTGTGAATACCCTTAGGCCCAGTTATATCATTGCCTGGTCTGTTTCTCAAGAAGATCAGGGAATAAGAAAAATAATCTATATGTCCCAAAATATTTATAGCTTCTCTCTATGTAGTGGCAAAGAACTGGAAATTGAGAGGATGTCTAGCAAATTGAGAATTAGTTGAATAAATTGTGGCATATCATGGTGATTGAATACTGCTGTGACATAAAAAATGATGAACAGGCTACTTAAAAAAATCTTTGAAAGAACCATGTGGGATAATGAACAGTGAAATGAGTAAAACCAATAGAACATCATATGCAATTATAGAGTTAATACTTGAAGAATATGTTGACACAACTTGATTTCTACTTTGAAACAAATTTTAGTCTTGTTGTAGGGATCTCTGTGCTGTTTATACTGCATTGATCTGTTTTGAAGGTATCTTTTATATCTATATCTATATTTATGTATTTGCTTTTTTTGTACAATCCACACATGTGATATTCTTGTCTCATCTTCTTTGAGATGATAATATAACAGATGACATCTTTGACTTCTTTTTGCTCCCTTTTCTATTTCTCCCCTGCCATATCACTAATATCATTCTGATATTTGGGGCAATGCCAATCTTCATCATCTGGAATTCAGTTCAGACAGGATGGGACATTAGATGTGGATGTAGAAAACTTGAAAAAAAAAACTCCTGGATCATTGAAGAATCAATTAATAACTTAAAGTACTCTTTACTGAAAAAGTACCAACTGTACAGCAGACTGTCAACTTCAAGGCATGTGTGTGTATGTTTTAACTCTCTATGTGTACCAAAGACACAAGCCAACCAGTAAAATCAATATATCAGAAGTAAAATAAATTTTTCAGGTACATTTCAAAATTTAAAAAAGCATCCTAAATCAGAGATGTATTCTATAATGTATTTGACAGAAAGTTGCAGGAATTTTGCAAGTACTATGTCATTCATAACCCTTTGGAAAAAATCAATTGCCTTTTCATTGATAAAAATCATTGAAGGTTAAAGAAAATGAAATTAATGTGTAGTACTTTCCAAATAATTTATGCAAGTGGAACATTAATTCATAATCCTTAAAGTTAAAAAAAAGATTTAATAAAACCCAAGAAACAGAATAACTCTAAATCTTCATTTATCTCAGTCCAATAAATTTTAAGCAAAATCTACCATATTTTTAAAATTTGACTAGTGGAAGAAAAGATCTATGAGGGTTTTGAATATCATATAATTATTAGATCATCTATAATAACTAATTTCACTGAAGTCACTTTTAATCTGAAACCTTTCCCCAAAAACTTTAAAGTTAACACATTACTATAGAAAATTATTCATTTGCAAATTGAAATTCTTACTGTAGATGTCAGGAAAAATAAAATATCATAGGATCATAGATTTAGAACCAGAAGGAACATTCTCATTTTTATTTTTGAGTAGGGATTCCAAATCACAGAATGCAGGCATCTCTAAATAATCAAGATTAGACTATCTAGGGGGCAGCTGGGTAGCTCATTGGAGTGAGAGTCAGGCCTAGAGACAGGAGGTCCTAGGTTCAAACCT
>NW_025350202.1:0-9366 GCF_016433145.1 Gracilinanus agilis
TCCTTCCTTCCTTCTCCCCCTCTGTTCCTCTCTCCTTTCCTCCATCTCTTCTTCTTTTCCTTTCTCTGTTGCCCTCTCTTTCACTTTCTCTCTCTTTCTCTCCTCTCCTTCCTTTCCCAGTCTCTTGTTCCCTCTTTCTCCTTGTCCCTTTCCTTTTCCTCTATATCTGCCTTCGTCTCTCCCGCCCTCTCCTCTCTTCTTTCCTGAATTCTCTTTCTCTCTCCCTCTTTTACTCTTTCCTCAATGGACTACAGGCCAGTGCCAGGATCATTGAAACCTCCTGGGCTGGAGAGATGGACAAAGGTCTCTCTTGGAAGGCAAATCACATGCATGGGAAGGAGAACCAGGAGGAGAGGCAGGAAGGAGGAAGTTGTCTCCCAGAGAAATCACAGGAACTCCAGATGGCTTGTCCTGGGGGAACCAGCCAGGGCATTTTCCTGGTCTCCTCTTTCTGAAAGTATCAGGAATGTCTTTCTGGAAGCTTCTGCAGTTTTTTGTTTTGTTTTGTTTTGAAACAACCCCTTTTCTCATGCCTCCACCCCCCAATACAATCAAGGTTTCTCCCTTAGCTTAATTTTTACCTGGTTCCTCTCCTTTGAACCCTGATTCCCTACTACAGCCTAAAGTCCTCCCATTCCTACCCAGCTGATTTCAAGAAGTATTCTTTGAATGTGTGCGACTTTGGAGAAAGTTACATCCTCTTTCCAGGCCTCAGTTTCCTTAAATGGGCCAGATCCCCAGCTCTTTTATTGGGTATAGCAGGAAGACTGCTGGATATGGAGAGGGACAACCTGGGTTCACTAGCTCAAGCCTAGCAGCAGATTGCTTAAGTTCTCTGGACCTCAGTTTTCCTCATCTGTAAAACAGTGAGATGGTACAGGAATGACGACTTCTAAGGCTGCTCCCCAAAGTCACACAAGAATGTTTCTGAGAATAATCAGCCTTCTAAATCGAAATCTCTGATCCTATAATCCTCCATGCCAGGATAGACAGAAAACATGGGACCCACTAGCCAAAGGAAGCCTCCCCTGGATGCTTCAAAACCCTACTATCAAGGAAGGAAGGAACAAGCTGGCATCGGCTACAAGTGCCAGCTAGTGTCTCCCCTTTCCAATCCATTTTTCTTGCCACCATCAGTTACTAACAGCACAGATCTGCCCATGTTGTTCCCTGGCACAAAAAGGTCCCTCCTGCCTGCCTCTGGGATCAAATACAAACTCCTCTGGCATTTTAAGCCCTTCGAAATCTGGCTTGTGGAATGAAAAAAACATATCTGGCTGTCACTCTCCTATACGTGATTTATGTTCTAACCAGACTTGTTATTCTTCATACCCAAATTTCCTGCTTCAGGACCTTTGCCTGTGCTCTTCTATTCTCCTTGTGCCCTCCCTCTTTATTTCCTCTTGGAATCCCAGGCTTCTGTGGAAGCCCCACTCAGTTGTCACCTCTTTTCCAACAATTTTCTCACACCCCTGGCTGCTAAGGCCCCTCGGCGTCCCTTAGAAATGACTTGGTACCTATTTTGTATATATTTTGCATTAAATTTTCATGTATGTGTTGTTTCCCCTCCCTCCTGCCTTCAGTCCTTCAAAGTCAGGACTATTGGGTCTTTGGATCTCTATTGCCTGGCACAGTGTCTGGCACAGAGTTGGCACTTAATAATAAATGTTGAATAAATGTTGAATGAACATACACACCTTCCCTTCCCTCTCTCTCTCCGCCCCACTTCAGCTTCCTTTCCTGTATCATCTTCCCTCATTAGATAGCAAGCTCTCCGAGGGCACAGATGCCTTCTTTTTTTGGTGTTTGGGTCCCCAGCACTTAGCACAGTACTTGGCATTTAGGGAGCCGGTAAATAAATGGTGATTGACCATTGATCAATTAACTGGATGAACCCTAGGCTTGCCTAAGATTTTGAGCAAACCTTTTTAAAACCCATTTAGCCTATAGGATCAATCGGTCAGGGGCAGCGAGGTGGCTTAGCGGATAGAGTGCCAGGCCTGGAGTCAGTGGGGGGGGGGCACCCTGGGTTCAAATATGGCCCTAAATGCTTCTTAGCTGTGTGACCCTGGGCAAGTCTCTTAACCCCATTGCCTAGATCTTGCTACCGTTCAGTGTTAGAATTGATAGTATTGATTCTAAGACAGAAGGTAAGCATTTAAAAAGATTGGAATCAATTGGTCAATTGGTTAATCAAACAAGCATTTATATAAGTGTTTACTACATACCAGGTACTATGCTATGTGATGGGAATAAAAGAATGGCCAAAACAAACAGGTTCTGCTCACATTCTAATAGGTACATATGAGATACAAAACTAAGTGAAAGGTAGGATCATAATGGGTAGCTATAAACCTGAGTTCAAATCCAGCCTCAGATATTCACTAGCCGGGTGACCCTGGACAATACACTTAATTCAGCTTGCTTCAGTTTCCTCATCTTTCAGATGAGTTGGAGAAGGAAATGGCAAACTAGCAGTGTGACCCTGGCCAACTTACTTCACTCTATTTGCCTCAGTTTCCTCATCTGTCAAATGAGTTGGAGAAGGAAATGGCAAACCACTCCAGTATCTTTGCCAAGAAAATTAAGAGTTGGACACAACTAAAATGGCTGAATAATAACAAACAAGGATATTTGGAGAAGGGACATATAGCAGGAAAGGTCATGCATGGGCAGGCTCCATGTGCACCCATGAGTCAAACACCCACACAGATGAGAACATGATGCCATAAGCAGTTCAATGACACAGGGCAGTAGTTCTTCAACCTTGGGGTCTCATGACCCCCTTTGCACTTAAAAATCGAGTGTCCTCCTAAAGAGCTTTTGTTTATGTGAGTTATACTTAGTAATATTTACTTAATTAGAAATTAAAATATTATTATGAAAATAGTTTTGACTTCATAGACCCTTTGAAATGGTCTCTCAGACGCTCAAGAATCCCTGGACCAGATTTTGAGAAGCCAGGAAGACCTTAGTATATAAATCCTGCTTTAGATATTTACTAGCTACATGGTCCTGCACAAGTTACTTACTTTCCTTGTGCCTCAGCTTACTCATCTGGAAAGTAGGGATAATGATAGTAACTACCTCCCAGAGTTGTTGCAAAGTTCAAATGAGAAAACAAATGTAAATTGCTAGAATAAATCATAGAAACAATACATAATTTCATTAAAGAGAATGATAATAATGAGACAACATACTAAAACCTATGGGATACAGCAAAAGTAGTAATTAGAGGAAAATTTGTATCTTTGAATGCTTATATTACTAAAATAGAGAAAGAAAAGATCACTAAATTGGGAATGCAGTTAAAAAACTAGAAAAAGAACTAGTTTAAAATCCGCAACTAAACATCAAATAAGTTCTAAAAATTAAAGATGAGATCAATAAAATTGAATGTAAGAAAATCATTGAGTTAATAAATAAATCTATGGCTTGGTTTTATGAAAAAAAATTGACAAAACAGATAAACCATTGGTTAATATGATTTAAAAAAAGAGAAGCAAGCCAAATCACTAGCATTAAAGATGAGAAGGATGAATGTACCACCAAATGAGGATGAAATTAAAGCAAGTATTAAGAGTTATTTTATTTAATTATGTGCAAATTTAACAATGTAGGTGAAATGAAAGAATACTTGAAAAAAGATAAACTACCTAGATTATCAAAAAAGGAAAAAGAATATCCATAAAACTATTTGAATAGGCCATAAATGAACTGAGGAAGAAAAGCATCAGGAATACCAGATGGATTAACCAGTTAATTCTACCAAATATTCAAAGATCAATTAATTCCGATATTAAATTAATTATTTGGAATAACTAGTAAAGAAGGAGTTTTACCAAATTTCCTTTATGAAATCAATATGATGCTGATAGCTAAAACCAGGAAGAACCAAAACAGAGAAAGAAAATTACGGACCAGTTTCATTATTGAATATGGATGCAAAAATCCTAACTAGCTAGGAGATTATAGCAACATGTCACAAAGATTATACATTGTGACCAAATAGGATTTATACCAGGAATGCAAGGATGGTTTAATATAAGGAAAAAATACAAAAACAATGTAATTGATTATATTAACAATAAAAGTAACTTTAAAAGCCATATGATTATGTCAATAGATGCAAAAAAAATCCTTTGACAAAATCCAACACAAAAAATGTAACGCATTTTGCAAACCTTAAATCCTAACTCTATTATTATGATTTTGATGGGTAATTATAACTAGATACTTATTAAAGAAAAATTAAATGATAGCACAGAGCCCCCTTAAAGCCTTCCTCTAATTCCTCATAGGTGACTGACCTCTTGAAGGCTCTGACAGTAGAATATAAAATCAGTCAAGCATGATCAAACTGGCCTTTGGTTCTATTTAATGTGACCCCATTTGGTGTTTTCTTGGCAGAGAATCTGGAATGGTTTGCTATTTTCTTCTCCATATCATTTTATAGATGAAGAAACTGAGGCAAACAGGGTTAAGTGACTTGCCCAGGGTCACATAGATAGTTTGCCATTTCCTTTTCAAGCTCAATTGACAGATGAAGAAACTGAGGGAAACAGGGTTAAGTGACTCACCCAGGGTCACGTAGATAGTTTGTCATTTCCTTTTCTAGCTCAATTGACAGATGAGTAAACTGAGGGAAACAGGGTTAAGGGACTTGCCCAGGGTCACACAGCTAGTAAGTATCTGAGTCCAAATTTGTTCTCAGGGGGCTGAATCTTCCCAATTCCTAACTCACAGTTCTATCTATTTTGCCACCTAGATCCTGTGCAAGTTGGGCTAAAATTTTTTTTTTTAATTAATCAACCAACCAAACAACTAAATATTTATTAGGCACCGATTAAGGGCCAGGCACCCTGCTAGGTGCTGGGGATACAAAGGCAAGAGGAACGCTGCCCTTGCCTTTCCAGTCTAATGGAGGAGGCAAGGTATATAAAGTAATACACATAATGATAAATTGCATAAATGGGATGTATTCTTAGAGAGGAAGGTGCCAACAGCTTACATTCTACATATTCTTCACAGGTAAGCAAATACCTAGTCTTGTGACGTCAAGAGGGAGAGAGCATTAGCCACTTAGGGTGCTTTAAGGGAAGATGAGCCAGAATAGTATACGAATTCAGCCTCAGAACACACAGCTCCTAAGAAGCTGTGTGTTCCTCCTCAAGTCACTCAGCCTCTCTCTGCCTCAGTTTCTTCATCTGAAAAATGAGGGGAGGGAGTTACACTTAGTGACCTTGACGTTCCTTTCTAGCTCTAAAATGATGACCCTGTGATTCCATCAGCTAGATGGTGCCATGCCTAGAGTGCCAGACCTGGAATTAGGGCGTCTCGTCTCCCTGAGTTCAAATCCAGCCTCAGACACTAGCTAGCAAGTCACTTATCCCTAGCTACCTCTGTTTCCTCATGTGTAAAAACAAGCTGAAGAAGGAAATGGAAGATCTTGGTCCAGAAAACCCCAAATGGGGCTGTGAAGAGTTGGATGCGACTGAAGGAACAGAACAACCAATGATTCTAGAAGGGGTGGGTGAGAAGAGAGTACATTCAAAGCCTGAGGGAGAGAGCTGAGAGATAGATGTCCTTTAATGAGAACAGCTGGGAAGATGGTTTGGCTGGAACTGCGAGTTCTTGTGGGTGGGATGGGGAGGGGAATAAAACAAAACAAGAAGGGAAAGTGGGGGCTGGAACCAGATTCCCAAGAGCTTTAAATGCCAAACAGAGGAATTCTGTATTTTGTCCTACAGGCAATAGGGAGCTATTGAAGCTTTTTGAGCACCTGAGTAGTGATACAGCCAGCCTTAGGAGGATCCATTTTTTCACCAATGTAAAGCAAGCCCAGAAAGACAGACAGACCAGAACCTCAGTATGTGGGGCTGCCAGCCCAGCTAGATCAGGAGAAGTTTTTCTCTGAACATCTGGCCACCAGGAGACCCATTTTGTGGTCAGAACCATTTATGAAACCGTTTAGGGAGGGGCTGCTGGAGTTCTGGTCTGTCTGTGCCCATGCAGAGAGCACCCACAGAGATGAACTAATCACAGAGCCGCCGGCTTCACAAGGAAGTGGCAACACATGAATCAGGAGGCTGGGAGAACCCAACCACCTGTCTGCCATTGCCCTGGTGAAAGTGCCAGATGTCAAGCCAGCAGGCTTTGCTTAATTAGTGATGCTAATTGAAATGGCGTTTAATTGAGTTATAGAGAGGAATTCTTGGAGCCTGTCTGCAAATGAGTTTGTTGTCCAAATGGACCACTCCTCTTTTGTCCACGGAACTGGGCCCTCGCAGCCCGGGGCCTTTGCTAACAGTTTGTTCTCTGTGCTTGGAACAGCTTCTCTCCTCCTCTCCATCTGCCGATTCCCTCAGTCATCCTTTAAAGACTAGCACTCCGGGCCCATGGATCAGTGCAGAGAGCCCGGGCTCTGCAGATAGAGGACCTGGGACCAAGCCTAAAGTTTCTGCCCAGGCCTCAATGTTTTCATCTGTAAAATGGGGCAGAGGAAGAGGGAGAGGTGGAATTGGACAAGCTGGTCTCTCTCTTTTTATTTATTTATTTCAAACCTTTACTTTCCATCTTAGAATCAATACTGTGTGTTGGCTCCAAGGCAGAAGAGAGGTAAGGGCTAGGCAATGGGGCTTAAGTGACTTGCCCAAGGTCACACACTTAGGGAGTAGCTGAGGCTAGATTGGAACCCGGGACTTCCCATCTCCAGGTTTGGATCTCTATCCACTGAGTCACCTAGCTGCCCCAACAACCTGGTCTCTTGATGCATTATTTTGTTGATTATCTAGAACAATGATTCCCAAAGTGGGCACTACCGCCCCCTGGTGGGTGCTGCAGCGATCCAGAGGAGCGGTGATGGCCACAGGTGCATTTATCTTTACTATTAATTGCTATTAAGATTAAAAATAATTAGTTTCCAGGGGGCTAAGTAATATTTTTTCTGGAAAGGGGGCAGGAGGCCAAAAAAGTTTGGGAACCGCTGGTCTAGAATTAAGCAGGTGATGAAGGGAATACTAATCATGGCTGTTAAACATGTACCAGTATCTCTGTTTATAAGAGCCTGTGAAATCTGGCCTCAGATGCTTCCCAGCTGTGTGACCCTGGGCAAGTCACTTAGCCCCCATTGCCTAGCCCTTACCACTCTTCTGCCTTAGAACCAATACACAGTATTGATTCCAAGACAGAAGGTGAGGTTTTTTATTTAAAAAAAAAAAAAAAAAAAGAGCCTGTGATCAGTGATCCTACTATTTGGGGGATGCTTAGCAAATCACTTCTCTTCCTTAGACCTCATTTTCCTCCTCTGTAATATGAGGGGAAGGTAAGGGTTAAAAAAAATAAATTGTGTCGTGTATAAATAGCATTTTAATGAAATAAGTTACCACTTAAATGTTTAACATAATAATCATTTTGTTGTCACTATTCAGTCCTTTCATTTGTATCTGATTTTCTGTGACCCCATTTGGGGTTTTTTGGCAAAGATATTGGAGTGGTTTGTCATTTCTTTCTTCAGCTCATTTTAGAGACGAAGAAACTGAGTAAAACAGGGTAAAGTGACTTATCTAGGGTCACACAGCTAGTAACCATCTGAGGCTAGGTCTATCCACTAAACTATCTAGCTGCCCATATATGTAATCATATATAAACTTAATTTGATGTTGGATTTAAAATTTTTTTAACATTATTTGGCTCAATACTAGACAGTCTTAAATTTATTACTACATCAAGTTTATTTCTGTATTTTGATTTAAAACAAAAATAAAATGAAAATGCTTGCTCACATAAATATGTAGTAGGAAACAACAGAATTTTACAGGCTCTCTTGCTTATAAAGAGATGGAAATTCACTAAAATTTATTTTCCCCCAAAACATGTAAGGCTGCCATTTTTGTATGCTGTTGGTAGTCCAAAATTTATTGACAAGTTTATTAATATGTCTTTTTCATTCATTGTCAACTCATCAGTCAGAGATATAAAAGACATATCAAATAGATTGTGAATCCAATTTAATTTGATGGAAATTTTAGGAAACTTCACTGAAAGTCATTTCTAGAAATTTCTGATGATCAGTGGTATTTTCTTGACAATCTGATCCAAAGACAGTTCATTTTCTTTCTTTTTTCTTCTTCTTTTAAACCCTTACCTTCTCTCTTAGAACTGATACTGAGGATTAGTTTCAAGACAAAAGTGGTAAGGGCTAAGCAATTGGGGTTAAATGACTTGTACAGGGTCATTCAACTAGTAAGTATCAGAGGCTAGACTTGAACCCAGGACCTCCTGGACTGTTTATTTTCTAATAAGAAATTATGTAAAAGCATCAGAACTGTTAATTATGTGGTCTCAAATTTTGATTTCTTAGTCATATTTTTAACCTTTTCTTGAATATTTAATATATTTGTATTTGCACCTTATAATAAAGTGTTGATTTCACGATTAAAAAAAATTTTTTTTTAAACCCTTAATTTCTGTGTATTGGCTCCTAGATGGAAGAGTGGTAAGAGTGGGCAATGGGGGGTCAGGTGACTTGCCCAGGGTCACACAGCTGGGAAATGTCTGAGGCCGGATCTGATCACAAATTTTTTTAATGGATGTCTGCTAAATATGCTAATCTAATTTGTGCATTCACTCAGATGAAGAGGGTTGATCAGTGAATTCTTTAAATTCAAATAGATGAGTAATGATTCTGCCACAGGAAAGCCATCTAACATCTGTGTTTATTAGAATTGTACCATGCCTGAGGCAGCTAAGTGGCTCAGTGGATAGAACTCCAAGCCTGGAATCAGGAAGACCTGAGTTAAAATCTGCCCTCAGACACTTCCTAATTGTATGACCCTGGACAAGTCACTTAACCCCCCCCATTGCCTAGCCCTTACTGCTTTTCTGTCTTGGAACTAACACTCAGCATCAATTCTAAGACAGAAGGTGAGAGTTAAAAAAAAAAAGTGTACCATGCTCTCTGCCCATCTCTGCATACAATGGTCAATAACTGAGAGTTAGTGGGTTTTGATTTTGTAAAATTGTTTTAACGTCATCATAGAACATGTTTTTAAGTTGTTGTGGTATTCTCTTTGATGCCAGAACCTGTTTGTGGGTGTTAAAGTATGTCCCTACCATTTCCAGGTTAAATTTTTGAATGCCTTAAACAGTGTTCCCAGATTGCCCAGTTGTCAATTTTGTTCCATCTGTGCACATTCTGCAAGAGGACCAATTCGTTTATCTTCTTCCAAAGTTTGAATTAATTATATTAAAATGGCTCCTCCGGTTGTATATTCTTTCTCTCTTTCTCCCCCTTTCTCTCTATCTCTTTCTTCCTCCCTTCCTCCCTTCCTTCCTCCCTTCCTCCCTCCCTTCCTCCCTCTCTTC
>NW_025350203.1:0-3164 GCF_016433145.1 Gracilinanus agilis
AAGGAAGGAAGGAAGGGAGGGAGGGAGGGAGGGAGGGAGGGTCAAATAAAAAAAGAATCAAAGAAAGAGTCAAAGAAAGAGGGAGAAAGATTCCATCCAGGATGCCTAGCCTGCCCTCTGAAGCCAAGCTAAACAAGTCTAATCCTTCTTCCATGTGCCAGCCCTTTGAACACTCAGAGAGCATTATCCCAGCCTCTTCTCCAGCTCCTACAACCAATGTCCCTCTGTCCTGGACTCAAGGCATCACCATTCTTGCTGCCCTGCCCGGGCACTCTCCAGTTTATCAGGGTAAACTGTGGAGCCCAGAACTGCATGCACACAGTTGTCTGGCTGCCGTATGAGGAAGTCCAAGCACAGTGGGACCATCCATGGCCTTCCTCTTCCTGGAAGCTGGATCCCTCCTAAAGCAGCCCTAGAGGATCTTGGCTTTTTTCAGGCTCTGTCACACTGCTGACTCCTAGTGATCTTACAGCCCTCGAAAACCTTGTTCCATCTTTTTTTTTTTTTTTTTCAGAATAACTGCCTTTTCTCCACACACCCCCGTTTTTCTTCAGAAAATGATTTTTTTTTTTTTGGTCCCAAAAGCAAAAGGTGACATGATCGCTCATCGGTTTCATCTTTGTCGATTCAGTCCAAGACAAGATCCTTTTGGATCTGGAGCTGTCCTCCAGGGTAACGGGTGTCCATCCCAGCTAACTTGGGGCTCCCTACCAAGAACAGGCAACCAACCCCCTGCGCCTTTATCTAAAAATGTGAGATGGCCCAGGGCCAATCAGAGATTATTTTAGACCTGGAGAGTTAGCCTACCTGTCTACTGAATCCTGTAAAAGGCCAGGAGCTGAGGTCAGAGAAGCCGGCCCCACACTGGGGCGGGGGAGGTGGAGGAGGCTTACCTGGCGATAGGTACAGATGATGATCTCCCTCAGGTGGTAGTGCATGGGTGTCATCGTCTCGCTCACCATGTCCAAGGCCATGTCCACCTCCTTCTTCATCTGGTGCCCATCAGGCAGCAGCTGGACCACCTTCATCACCACCTGGGGAAGAGAAGGACAGGGAGAACCTGAGAGCCAGGCACAGCCCAGGATAGCAGGCAGCCTCCCACCCCCCAAGATAATCCAATTTTCCACGGGGCTCCCACCTCCTCCAAAGGGGCTGCCCCATCCTGTTCCATGTACACTCCATGAATTGCCTTCCAGGGGTGGAAGGGCCCCAACAGTTGTGGCCACAGCTCAGGGTTCTAGTGTGCTTCTGAACCTTGGCTTTCCATTCTCTCATTCTCTCATTTTAGCATTATTCTTCCCAGTTAACAGATAAGAAAACTGAGGTCTAGAAAAGATGAATTACTTGCCCTGAACACAGAAAAATGTCAGAGACACAATTTGAACCCAGACCCTCCTGATTCCAAGTCCAGGGCTCTATCCTCAATAAAAAACCACCTCTTTAGGGGTTTAATTACCAAGTGTAAGCTAAAGACTCCCAGATTTACACATCTGGCTCTTCTTTCTCTCTGATCTCAAGTCTTACAGAATCGACTGCCTGTTGGACATTTTATACTGGAGGCCCTGGCAGGTATCCCAGACTCAACCTGTAGAAAACAGAACTCCCTCTCTTGAACCCAAACCTGCCTTCCAGACCTTATTACCCAGGACTCCCGTTCACTCTGACGTCTTCATGCTCATCATCTCCCATCTGCGTGCCTTTGCCTCGGCAGTATCTGACCTCCTTCCTTTCCCATCTTTACCTCTTAGAATCCCCCGTTACCTCTAGCTTCAACCCCAGAACCACATCCTATGGGAGGTCTTCCCAAGCTCCTCAGCTCTCAGGGCTTCTCTCCCAAATTACCTCCTGTCTGGTTTATGGAGTTTATCTGGTAGATAGAATTTATATAGAAGTGTGCGGACAGATAGATACACCCATAAGACACATCCTCAATTCGACAGAGAAATGGATGTGGGTATCAACCGAGACACTTCATTGCTCTATACGTGTAT
Source organism: Gracilinanus agilis (assembly GCF_016433145.1). Lineage (NCBI taxonomy): Eukaryota > Metazoa > Chordata > Mammalia > Didelphimorphia > Didelphidae > Gracilinanus > Gracilinanus agilis. Next base: position 1,992 of record NW_025350203.1, read on the forward strand.
GGAATCTATACACAAATGTGTTGGTAAATAGAAACAATGTGTGTAAAAATGTAAATAAATATGATACACCATGTTGTAGACAATCGTATATATGCAACATATTTCATTTATCTAAAATACGTGGCCTTGCATAGAAACATTATAAATATATACAATTTATTTCCATACACATATTAACATATACACTCTTGCTTTGCATAGAGATATATATTTTATTCCATAGATTCTATTTTTTTTTTTTAACCCTTGTACTTCGGTGTATTGTCTCATAGGTGGAAGATTGGTAAGAGTGGGCAATGGGGGTCAAGTGACTTGCCCAGGGTCACACAGCTGGGAAGTGGCTGAGGCCGGGTTTGAACCTAGGACCTCCCATCTCTAGACCTGACTCTCAATCCACTGAGCTACCCAGCTGCCCCTCCATAGATTCTATTTTGCATGTAAATATGCACATATAGATAATATGCATTTTATTTATAGACTGAATATCAATATGGAATCTATTTTGCATCTAAACATAGATATAGAGAAATACATACATTTTATTTATATAGGCATGTACATAAGTACGTTCTTTCCTTTGCATGTCCATATACTTATATAAAGAGATATTTTATTTCTACAGATGCATATATCAAGTGACCCTATTTTGTATCTCAATATAGGTATGCAAATATGTGATTTTTATCTATGTTATTTATATACAATTGCATATCATTTTATATGTAATTTAATATACGTATATATTAAAATACTCTACTTTGCATATAAATATATGCATTTTATATATAAATATATGTACTGTTTATATATATAGTTTATTTATAGACATGAATATAAAATCTATTTTTTTGTCTAAATATATTTATTTGTATATAAATGCATACATTTTATTTCTACATATATATAGAAAAATATACTTTCTACTTTGCATATAAATATGCACACAAAATATATGCATTTTATTGGCTATATATGTGTATATATGACCTCTTACATAGAAATATACCCACATAAATATGTTTTTTATTTCTACACATGTGAATATAAATATATATAATCTATTTTATATCTTACTATATGTATATGTAAATAATTCTATTTTATTTCTAATACTTTCTATATTTTATTTTTACATTTTCCATATTTATTTCTATATTTTATTTATTTCTATAT
>NW_025350204.1:0-6019 GCF_016433145.1 Gracilinanus agilis
ATATATATATATATATATATATCCTTTCTAACTACCCTAATAATGATAATGTTTTTAGGAGTTACAAGAACCATCTTCCCATGTAGGTAAGTAAACAGTTTAACCTTAATGAATGTCTTTTGATTACTCTTTCCTGTTTATCTTTTTATACCTCTTTTGAGTCTTGGATTTCAGAGTCAAATTTTCCATTAGACTCTCTTCTTTTCATGAGGCATGTTTGAAAGTCCTCTATTTCATTGAATACTCATTTCTTCCCTTGAAGGGTTATGTTCAATTTTGCTGGCTAAATGATTCTTGGTTGAAGTCCTAGCCCCTTTGCCCTCTGGAATTTCATATTTAATGTTCTCTAATCATTTAATGTAGAAAGCTGCTAAATCTTGTGTTATCCTGACTGTGACTCCATGATATCTGAATTGTTTCTTTTTTGCCTGCTTGCAATATTTTCTCCTTGGCATGAGAGTCCTGGAATTTGGCTATAGTATTCCTTGGAAATTTGAATGCAGAAGTATTAACTTTATTGTCTTCTTCTGAGTTTGCGTTTTGGTCACCAAAATAACTTTTTATGTTATTTCTTTTTTTTGTTTGCTCATTTTCCAGCCTTTTTTTCTTTTCTTCTAACAAAAAAAACTGTCAAAGTTGAGCTCTCTAAATATGGTGAAGGGAGCACTCTTCCAAGCTTTAGGTTCTTTGTGCAACTGCCTTCAGAGCTGGTTCTAGGAATCAATCTGTTTTCATTTTTTCCAATGTGCCATGATGTAAGGAGAGGTCTTTAGTACTTTTCTGATCTATGCTCCAGTCTATGAGTAACCATACTTTTCCCCCTTAGAATTGCTCAAGAGAACCAGGGTCCTTTGCTCCCCTGTGGCCACAAATTCTGGTGTTTGGTAGTACTCCTCCTCACTGAGACCATGGCCCAGGACTGCTACTTGGATCTACATGTTGACAATGCAACAAGAGTCTTGCACCCAGAACCAGCAAAGGGACCCAAGTAATATTCCATGCAATTGTCTGAACCCCTCTTATTATATGTGTTTGAGAGCTCCAAAAGTCTTTTCTGCTGCTGCATCAACTGCTCCCAAGGCCTTTTTTCTTGGTTGGGCTTCCTTTGGTATGCTACTTTGTGTTTCACTTCCACTCTGATACAAAAGATCTATGCTGGCCTTTTTAAGTGGTTTTGTGCTTAAAATTTGTTTTGCCTCACCTTTTTGTTGGTTATGCTGCCCAAAAATTCATTTTGAGACATTATATCATAGTTTTGGGAGGCAAATTTGGTAAAGATGAGGTGGCGCACTATACTTTCTCTGCCATCTTGGCTCTGCCCCATAAAGTAAATGTTTTTAGTGAAACTTAGGATGTTTTATGTGCTCAGAGAAAAGTGAATGCAGAAGCAGTAAAACAATTTATATTCTTTTGTAAAAGGAATAAACAAGAAAGGGAATAAGCACATCTATTATGTGCCAAGGCACTGCACTTTTACAAGTATTAGCTCATTTTATCCTTGAAATAACCCTGAGAGTAGATACTATCATGAAACTGAGGAAACTGAAGCAAACCATATTTAAGTGCTTGTTCAGGGTCACACAACTTGTACATATCTGAGATCAGATTTGAACTTAGAACTTTCTGATTCCTGGCCCAGTACTATTACCATTGTGCCACTAGCTGCCAATGAAAAATAACTTTAAAAAAATTTCAATCAATGCAATTAATAACCCAGAGCAAACTATTCATGTCCTGATAAAGGGAAATGTTTATGAATGTGTGTATTTTTACAAGGGTTTCACTTTTCTGTTTTTTTCTCCCCAAGGTGTGTTGGGAAAGGGAGATAAAATGGATTTTTGAGAAGTGAAGAAATAAAAATCAAAATGAAAACAACAACAACAAAAAGAAATTAATTTGATTTTGACTACTAACTAGTGCCATTTTCTTTTACCTTACTTTAGTCATCATGTAAAGTTTTGTGCAATTTCAGGTCTCTTCCCTCTACATCAATTCACACAATCCTTACTATATTCCTCAGAATTATTTATATTAGGTTTTTTTTCTTAAAAGTCAATAGTATTCTAATAAGTTAACAACAATATGTTAATATATTCCCCATTTAATGGATTTCTGTTTTATTTCCAGTTTGAGGGTACCACCAAAATACCACTATGAACATACACATATTTATACATGTCCATGTACATGTGCACACACATAGAAACATACATATAGACAAAAATATATACTTTCATACATAAGAGCATTTTTTTTTTATTTTGAACTCTTTGGTGTTTAACTTCATTAATGGAATCACTGGATGGAACATATGAGCAGCTTCATGATTTTTCACATAATATGTTCTTTTTGAAGCCATTGTGTCTTTATACAGTTTCAATATTTTATTAGTTTTCCCTTCTTTGATAAAACAATTGGTTTTAGTTTCCCTTTTAAGAAATCAGATAAGCTAATTACTCATCTATTCTATTAGATTTTTTAAACCAGCTTCTAGTTTTATTTATAATTTATTTTTGTTTTTAACTTTATAAATCTCTGCTTTGATCTTCAGAATTTTCTTTTTCCATTTAGGTGGGTTATCCTTATTTGTTGCTTTTTTTGGACATCTAAATCATTGATAGTTCTATTTTCATGGATGAATGTACTTAATTTTATAAAATTTCCCTTAAAGATTGCTACTTCCCATAGACTGTGGGAACTTCCTACAAATCCCATTGCTTTCATTTGCTTTGATACAGTTTTCTATTGTTTCTGTTATTTAGCATTTGGCCCACTAATTCTTTAGTATTAAATTAGTTTTTGCTTTAATAATTAATAGTTATTATTTGAAATAATTTAATTATTTATTAACTAACAAATGACTAATAGTTAATAAATTAACATTTCAGAGTTTTAAATATATAATTTTCTAGCATTCTGTTCACTAAAGAATATATTTATTACTTATGCTATTCTTTTGTGCTATTCTTGATGTGTTTATGACCCAACATGTGGTTTATTTTTGCAATTGTGCCTTATATGGTTTAAAAAAATACTTAAACTCCTTTTAGTTCCCATTCATTTTTTACCACACTTCTATAACCATTTGATTTTTCAAGAATTCTATTTGTTATTTTTTAAACTTCTTTCTTATTTTGTAAAGATACGTGGAAGTTCCCCACCTCTATAATTTTGCTGTCTTTTTTTGTTCCTTGCAATTTGATTAACTTTGAAGTTACTTAGATGTTTAGCTATTACATGAATATATAGTAAGGACTGATATTGATACATTGTCTTAGGTACCATCAAGCATACTATAATTTCTTTGATTATCCCTTGTGTATTTTTTTCTATAATTTTATCTAAAAATGACATTTCTATCCCATTACTATTTTATCTCTGGGTGAATTTTTTGTTTTAGGTGTGTTTTTTTAAAAATAGCATATTGTATGGGGCAGCTAGGTGGTTCACTGGATTGAAAGCCAGGCCCATAGAAGGTCTTGAATTCAAATTTGACCTCAGATACTTCCTAGCTGTGTGACCCCGTGCAAGTCACTTAATGCTCATTACCTAGCCCTTACTGCTCTTTTGCCTTGAAAACAAATACACAGTATTGATTCTAAGACAGTAGGGTAAGGGATTTTTAAAAAAGAATATAATTGCTGTATTATTTTTTCTAAATCTGATATCCTTTCCAATTTTATGTAAATTCATACCATCCATTTTCATAGCGAAGATTGTCATTTGTATATTTTAACCCATTATGTCCTCTTGTATATTTCCTCTTTCATTTCCCTTCTTCATTTTCCTCTTTACAAAGAAGAAGGTGGCAAAAAAAAAGTTTGCTTACATATAGCTAACCGTACTCTTTGTATTCCACTATTCACAGGCTATTACTCTTACTATTAAATTATTATATTATAATTATAATTTATAACAATAAATTATATATAATTATATATAACAATATAGAAATAAATTAAATTATTACTAATTCATAGTCTCCTAATTGGTGATATAGAATGGCATCAACACTCAAGGTAGTAATAAGTGTTTGTATTATGGAAAAGGGGAAAATGGGATCTCTCTCTCTCTCTCTCTCTCTCTCTCTCTCTCTCTCTCGGTATCATGGTGATCATGCCCACAAGGACATGCCCATTGGATCTAAATGGCCCCAAATGAACCTTTTCCAGGGACCTAAAGCTATTTTTGCCTCTCCTTTTGTGGATTTCTCCCACCCCCTTTAACAGGTAACCTTGTGGACTTGAAAGGTCAAGATATCTGTGAATAGTGGGAGGGTAACATCTGCTTGAATGGTTCAATTTTAACAGAAAAAACGAATAGGTAGGAAGCAAGGGGGTATCATTGGCATCAGAGAAAGGGATCATTAGGAGAAAGATTAAGCTTGTCCATTTGATTGAACAATGCCAAAGCGAGGCACAAATGTACAATTTGTCTAAGTTGTCATCTTCAAAAAATTGTTTTATGTGCAACGGGTTTTATTTACCAGCTGCCCAAGTGATTGTGCACTCAGTAGTTATAAGTTAAGGTACTGGATTCTTTTCCAATTGCTCTGTTATTTTGTGTTATGACTCATCATGCATTGCATTTCTAGTTTGTGCTTAGCAATAAATCACGTCTCCTACACCTTAATGATATTCTACATTAAACTTCCCTTTTTTCTCTCTACGGAGATAAATACCCAATACATACATGCATGCACACATGTATGCATGTACTCATCCATACTTATACATTTAATTTCTCTGATAAGAATTCTTGAGGAGAGGAAGTGTTTTATATTCGTGTTTAAAACCTCATGGCATTGAACAAGGCCTGACACAGAGTACACATTTAATAAATGCTTGTTGAATTGATTGAATCATATATAAAAATAATGTTCTCCAAAACATACTCATTAAATGATCAACATGACTTTGCTTATAGACCTCTTATAAAGAATCCTTTTGAATAATATCCTTGACCAGCAATCATTGACTTTTAAAGACATTGATAACTAAGAATTCACTACTGTGGATAATATATAATTTATTCTCAATATAATATTATTTTCAATAATATTATTCCCAATAACAGCAAATTTCTAATGTAGTTTTTTGTATGATTCCAGTTGGTAGGAAGTTCCTGGGTATCAAGCCAAAATTTTCCTCTTTGTATCTTCCACCCATTTCTTCTAAGTCTACTTTCTGGGACAAGGGAATACATTTCTAATCCATCTTCCACGAGACAAGCCTTCAAATATTTGAAGAGAAGTATCTGCACTCCTGTCCACCAGTCCTCATAGAGCATAAAATCAAAGCCCTTCCCTGTCTCAGTTGTCCACATCTAGACTCCCTCTCTCCAGGTTATCAGAATCCATCCTAGAATGTGGCACCAAGAATTCAACACAATACTCCAAGTGTGGTCCAACCAAGGCAGAGCAAAACTGAACTATCTCATTCCTATGAACCATGTTGTTTTTTTTAAATGAATGCTCTTTTAATGAAGCATCAGATTGCATTAACTTTCTTGGCTACTCAATCACACTCCTAGGGAATGGCCAAAAAATTCCACTATCTTTTATTAATTGTTTTGAAGAAACAAGATTATTGCATGTCACTTTGTGACAAGCTAAGCCACACCTTGTGCATCCCATTTCTCCAGTATTTCCCCAAGGTGTCTTTGTGACCTGGAAAGGGTATGCAATGCTAGGTTGGCACCAAGGCCCCTAGACTTCAGTAAATTGCATTTGAAGGAACAGCTTGTGATTCATCTTTCTCTGGGAAGGTTGCCAAGTAACAGGGAGCACAGTAACTCAGTCGGGTTAGTGATGCCAAGTAAATGGACTTTACGAGGTCATTTGTAAACTTTGATTATAGTGGTCATAACTAGGATTTCAGAAATGGGCCAGTGAGGGCTGTCTGAAGAGGAAATGATATTGTGAGCACTAGGAAGCCATGACTTTGACTAGGACTCTCTCTCTCTCTCTCTCTCTCTCTCTCTCTCTCTCTCTCTCTATCTCTCTCTCTCTCTCTCTCTC
>NW_025350205.1:0-4501 GCF_016433145.1 Gracilinanus agilis
GAAATGGAGGAATGAATACATCAAATCATGAGGAGAGAAGAAGTACTATCATCATGATTTAAGTGTGATGTAAAATTTTCAATGGGTCTACGTATGGGTTATTCCAACTTTTGGGGCTTTATCCTCTCCAGAAAAAAGAACAGGGGTATACGCTAGCGTACAGTTGCCATATTATTGAAGCTACTGTAAAGTCTGAGTATATATAGTACTTCCAAAGACCTGAACCATGATGATTAATTCATGAAAACTGGTCAGCAAGAGCTGTATCCTTGATGATATATATTGTCCCTTCCCCCAATATACCCCCAGAATTTAATAGCTTCCCCTTTAAGTTTTTATATCTCTTGAATATTTTTATGCATGTATTCACTATTTGTCCTGTCAGAATGTAAAGTCCTTTGGGTCATGGACTTTTCATTATTGTCTTTGTATATCGAGTCATTAGCAGGTCCTGAATAAATGCTTATTGCTAGATTAAAACTATCTCCCTCATAATGATTCTCTTAGAGAATAAAGTTTCCGGACACCCTGCTCCTTCAGTGTAACTTCTTTGTGGTTAGAAAATGTCTTTTTTCTATTTCCCTCAGTGGCTATATAAGAGATTTTCATTTATTTGGCCTTTAACAAATGAGTGTTGGATGAATGGATAAACATTTCTAAAATGCATTAGTGTTATTAGAATTATTATGTATTATAAAAAATAAACATTAACACTTTATTATCAAAACTACTCTTACTTAGAGCAGTCAAATAAAAGAGCATCAAGAACACATCATGTAATCAAGATCTCCTTGGGGATTTGCCCACATCATATCAGAATATCTTCTTGAAAAATGCTAATATCTGTAAAGTGAAATTTTATCTGATCACCAATAAAAGGAATAAGACATTGAAAAGAAAGTGGAAAAGTGAAGACCTGTGGCATGAGAATTGGAGAAGCCTCTTCTGACACTCTAAGTTCCATTGCCATCCTCATTCCATTACTGAAAAGGCTCTAAGACAAGGGTGCCATTGTGGAGCAATTCCCTTACTATTGTTGAGGACACAGTTATCATCAAGCAGGAAGTTATCCTAAAAATGTGGCATTGGGGATATTTGTGGCAGATGAACAGGTCACAGCTGTCTTGTCTACTCCCAGTGTCATTCTAAGTAGAATTCTTTCTCTACCTGATGGACATATGGGATGCCTATGAATCCTCATAATGAGAATTATGTGTGCCCACCCAGAGAAATAGAAACCCCAGAGAATTATAAAGCTTTATCAGAATTTTTTGTTTGAAGAGCTTAGTGATGCATTCATCCCCTCCCACACATTGCTACCTACCATGTCTCTTGAGACATTGTCAGTGAAATAGAGACTAGAGTTAATATGTCTGAGTTTATGGCTTAGAAAATGAGGCCAATATTACTTGACTGCTCCCTAATGGTTTCTAAAAAGACCTCCTTTTTAATATGCACATTTGCAATTATAGCCCTTTGGTTTTCAATAGTATCTTTCATCTCAGGGTGACAAAGCATGCTAGCCACTTTCATTTGTAAAGCCTCAGTGAAGGGAAAGGGCTTGTGAAACAGGCCCTAGAGAAGGGTAGGTAGGGATGAGGAGATGAATGTCTTCTCCTAGGTTAAGTGGCATGGCAACAGCATAACTTCACCACTAAGGCTTATGGCTTAAGCTAAGACTTAAGCACTTTCTGAAGTAGCAAGATATTAATGGAAAGTAACTTGATGATCCCATCAGTAATTCCAAGAAGCAGTAAGGAGCAGACCCAGTGGGGCCAACCATTCTATACGCTACTGAAAATTTTCCCATTTGCTATCTTTGGGGCACTTACCAAATGTCCTTAAAGCATTGTGGGATACAGGTATGGAAGCGGCCTTGATAATGCTCTAATTCAAGCCCTCTGATTATAGAGGAGGAAGCTGAGGAGCAGAGATATGAATTGATTTTCCCATGGCCACATAGGTGACATTGCCATGATTTGAACCTAGGATTTATGTTTCCAAATCAGGATTAGAGAATGTCTTTTCATCAACATGATGATGTATCAGAGCATCATATATTGAGAGAAATTCCATTGCCTATTTATATTTTATATATGATAAAGCTTTTTGCAGAACTGAAAAACAATAACAACACTAAGCATTGGTAGGTCTGCAATAATCAATCAAATGATCAAATCACAGGCTGTACTCCAAAGACTTATATGTATAAAAATATTCTAAGAAATATTATTTGAAGTTAAAAGAAGCTAGAAATAAAGCATATGACTAATAATAGAAGAATGGCTAAGCAAATTATGATCTATGAAGGTAATTCAATATTATTGTCAGCCAAATTTTTTGCCTTTTAATTGTCTATTTCCCCTATGCCTGGAATATTTTCACTTCTTATCTAAAATGCCTACCTTCTTTTGTTTCCTTCAAGACTCAGATGAAGGCACACTTTCTACCATAGTTCTTTTCTGTTCTTCTCTTTACCTCTTGTTCCCCAAACCCCATTGAAACTGCCTTTCCAGAGGCATCTAGGTGGCTCAGTGGATAGAGAGCCAAGTCTAGAAATAAGAGAATCTGTGTTCAAATCTTACCTCATATACTTCCTAGCTGTGTGATCCTAGGCAAGTCTCTTATCCCCCATTAATTAGCCCCATAGTGGTGAATCGATGGCACACATGCTAGAGGGAGAGATCAAAACCCTCTCTGTGGCCATGTGCACCATCACCCCAGCACAGAGTTAGCCAGAGATCATTCCTAGAAAATCAGAGGGAAATGGGGCCAGGCTGCTCCCTCCCCTTCTCCACATGTACCTGAGGAGACATTTCTCACATCACCTACCCCTCTAAAAGATTTGCCATCATTAGCCTAGCCCTTAACATTATACCTTGATATTTGGTATAAAATTTAACACAAAGTAAAGGTTAGAAAAAAGGTTTTCTTTTTTTCTGAGACTACTTCTAATTTATCCTATACGCATCTTGTTTATTTATAATTCTAATCTCTCCCATTAACCTGTGAGCTTTTTGAGGGCAATAACGGTTTCTATCTTTGTATTGTATCTCCAGTCCTTGGCACAGTGCCTGCCTACTCAATAAATGCTTAATAAATGTTTCATGGTTAACCTTCTGTATTTATTATGAATATGAACATCATTCAAAAATGTTACTTTTATTAAATTTTAGAACATAGGATATATATTCAATGAAATTTACATATAAGTCACTGAATTTTATCTGAATTGAAGCCTGACTTCTGGATGGATATGATTCCTTTGATGTTTTTTTCACTTTTATTAATTTAACATTTCCTATTGAGCTAACCTAGCAACCATACTCAAAATTTGTAGGCTGAGCCTCCAAAGGGTTAACCAATTCAATTTCAAGGAACTCTGTGGTTATGTACTACTAAAATTCGAACTCACAAGCCTCCATCAGGCCCTAGTTGAAAATAAACACATTTATTGAGGTGGTATTTCCTTAATAACCGTTAGAAAACATTCTTCTATAAAAATCCAGATGTTCTAGGCATCAATAAAGTTGTAGCCATACACATAGAGCACCCTAGTAGAGAGGGATGCATGGATGGAAAAAATATGGCTTGTCCTTTCCATCATCGTAAGAACCAAATGTATTGCCCTTTTTAGCAGGTTCTTCGTGATGCTCTTCTGGAACTTAGCATCTCTGCTGGAAAGTTAGCTCAACTAGGCTTTCTCATCTTAGTTCCCCTCCTCAGCTCAAAACCCAATAGCCAGTTCCGGGTTAAGATGGCGGCAGAGTAAGAAGCAGCTCTTAACCTCTCCTGACCAAAACATACAAAACTCCTCAAAGGGACATAAAAACAAGTCCAGACGAATGGAGGAACCCCACAACAGGGCACAGCGTGGAAGGTACGTGGAATCGAGACATTTCCAGGCTATAAAGGGCTCTCACTCAATCGCGGGCTGAGCAACCGCCCCACCCCCACCCCCCTCCACACTCATCTATAGCTCCGAACCCAGCTAAAAAGAAATAGGGCAAGTTTGGGGCACCCATCGAGTCATCAGCAGCTCCGGGACCTGTTCCGGAGAGCAGCTAGACTTAGGACCCCATTAAGTCAAAAAAAGCACGCAAAATCTGAGCGCGCGCCGGAGCAGGACGCTGGGCGCAGAGAGTGCTGGCTGAGCAGAGGCGTGGGTGGAGGCAAACACAGCCAGGAACTAAAGCCTAAGTGGGGAACCAGTGCAGACGGGTATACGACTGTGGAAGCAGCGCCCTGAGACTTGTAAAGAAACCTCCAGCAGAGGATCAAGCAAGAGGGCCCACCAGGGGGCTTGACCTTGGAAAAAAACAGAACTCAGACCTCAGGAGCCAATAGATTGCGAACAGACACTGAGCGCAAGGATAAAGCTGAGAAGCTGCTGGGCTAATGATGGCTACTCAGCATCAGGAAGTTCAGAAGAGAAAGAATAATAACAAAAAGAAGAAGTCTTTAACACTCGACAGCTTTTACACAGAGAAAATCCAGACAA
>NW_025350206.1:0-3300 GCF_016433145.1 Gracilinanus agilis
TTCTTCTTCTTCTTCTTCTTCTTCTTCTTTGTTAAAGCAGAGAATTTGTTTTGTATGATTATCACATATTTGTAATGGGTTTCGTGTTTCTTGCCTTCTCTGTGGGTAGAGAGAGAGAGGAAAGAAGCAGAAAATTCAGAACTGTAAATAAAATTGAATTAATGAAAAAAGAATGCTAGTCTTTGTTTCTCAGTTAACCTTCCCTAGGGAAGTCATGAGACCATAACTCAGATTCCTTGTGCCCACCTGAAGCTGATGTAAGCTACTCTAATTATAGGCACAGTATGTAAGAGAAATGAAAAATTTCTGAAGTACCACAAGCTTTACAAACATAAATTTACAGATTGATGCAAATGTCACAGGGTCCATATCTTAGAAATAGTTTATCAGTAAAATGTTTTTAGAATAAGTTATCTTGAATAAAGTATTCTGATAACTAAATCACCCTGGATGAGATCCAAAACAGATCTATCCTAGTCAGGAATTGCCTCTGCTCCCTTCCCTCCCACATGACTCCAGCCAGACAGCTATTTCCGGTTGCTTTCCTCTTTAAAGCCTCCAGGGTCTGATCACTCAGGTATTAGCTCCCATTTGGACTAAAGAGAAATACAGACCATTGGTTGCTGACTCAAGAATCTCAGCTAACCCATTTTGTTTGATTCTGATACCAGGTGTCAGCCTTGTCAGTTTTTCCTATCATGTTCTCTAGCTTTCCCATTCTTACTGATGTACCAGATGTTAATCTTGGGGTCCTAAAGGGGACTTTATTTTCCAGCAAGTGCAAAAAAAAATAAAATTATATGCCTAGTAATCCACCATCTCTGCTGGAATATTTATGGAATATTAGCATCGATTGAGAGCTCACTACTTTGAGGGACAGTGTATTCCACAGCTCTGTCAGTGTTCTTATTTACACTGATTTAGCATCCATCTCCTTGAAACCTTGGCCTTTTTTCTCAATGGAATTACACTGAATATGTCTATCCCCTCTTTCACAAGGCAGCCCTTCTAGTGTCTGAACAAGAGTCTCCCTCCACCTTATCATTCCATCCCTACCCCCAATACTTTATTTATTGACTCCTTTGTAGATTTGGCTCTGATCCACATTTTCTCTGACCTTGCTGATGGTGTGTGTACCTTGGCTCATTTTAAGCTACCCAGTCCTGATGTCTGACCTGATTCTGACCTAGGACACCCATTGTCTCTTGCCCTGGCTAGTTGTCTTAGTGCTTGCAATGTTTACCTCACCCTCCTATGGCATCCTGACGTTGGACTCTAATGTGGAAAGCATCATTAAGATTATAGTATCATTAACAATATGAATTTTATTTACATGATTTTAAGGAGCAATGGGAAAAATCATTTTAATTTGTTTAGCAAAAGGAGAATTATATTTAGTAACATGAAGGTCCTGGGAGAATTGGGAAATTATAGCTGAGAATTTATATAGGTATATTTATGTAGATATATATATGTATATATATATATATATATATATATAGGTAGTTGACGGTGCTCATACTCTATGGGTGTTTGGACTATAAGGCAAAAGAAAGCAAATTGATAGCAGGTACATTGGATATTTAGTCTTCTAGCCAATGGGGCAAGTAGGTGGCATAGTGGATAGAGAGCTGTTCTAGAAGAGTTAGGAAGATCTGAGTTCAAATGTGGCCTTAGACCTTTACCAACTGTGTGACCCTAGGCAAGTCACTTAACCTTATTTGTTTCAGTTTATTCATTTATAAAATAAGGTGGAGATGGAAATTACAAATCATAACAGTATCTTTGCTAAGAAAATTCCAAATGGGGTCATGAAGGGACAGATACAACTGAACAACAACAAACATGATGAGAGGTAGATGGGGAGAGGAAGACCCTAAGAATAGTAAGAAAACTCCAAAGCAAGACAGGCTCAAGGTAAGACAGGGAAGCAATTATGGATTATCTTTCCAGCTCCCAATCCCCCACTGCAGTGCATGCCATCACCACCAGGTTTTCGCAACCCAGCACCCATCAAGACAAGTCAAATAGCATTTAATAAAGACTTATCATATTCTAGGCACTATGTTAATTGCTGGATATACAAATACAAGCAAAAAAAAAACACCATTTGATCCCTGTCTTCAAAGTATTCTAATGGGAGAAGACAGCACATAAAAAAGAACTTAAAAAGTGGGAGGTGAGGAGAGAGAGGAGAAAAGGTGCCTATGCATGAGGAGGTAGTAAAGTCTAGAGAATCCAAATCAGGACTGGGAGAGGAGCAAAGGGTGACTGGCCTCAACCTTTTCCCAAAATGTTTCAAGACAAACTCACCAATAAAATAAGGGAGCTACAGGGACAGAGGGATATTCCAGAATAAGAAGGCCACAGAGAATGAGGGAATTTCCAGAATGATAAAGTAGCTAAGGGATAATGATTAAGTCTAGGGATTCAAAAGTAGAGTTGGGAGAGGAATTTCCTATATAAATATGCTTTAAGGGGACAACTAGGAGATTCGATGAGTTGAGAGCCAGGCCTGGAGTACAGAAGTCCTTGTGTTCAAATCTGCTCCCACACTTCCTAGCTGTATGACCCTGGGCAAGTCACTTAACCTCCTATTGCCTAACCCTTTTTTGCTCTTCTGCCTTGGAAATAATACACAGTATTGATTCTAAGACAGAAATTAATGTTGTTTTTAAAGTGCTTTAAGCTTTCAGATTGGAAAGGATCAATTTAACTAAGGTACAAAAATGTCTGAACACATCTTCACTTCCCAGGAGTATGAACCTATTATTAGTGATGCTGCAGGTACTTGCAATAGATAGTGAGAGATACAGGATCACAGGATCAGAGACTGAGAGCTGAGGGAAACACTAGAGGTAATCTAGTTCAATCCTTTTCATTTTATGGAAGAGAGAACTGGGAGCCACGGGCCCTTTTCATTCCACTCCCAATGGTTTAATGGTGCAATGGTGGCTGGGTCAATGGAGTTCCATTCCCAGAGTGCATTGGAACCTGATTCTGGAAAGGCATGAGAGCAGGTCATAAAAGTGTCTGCTCTCTTATTTGGAGCATGCATGAACCTTCTTTAACTGGTCTTCTAAGAATTGATTAAGAGGACCATTGCTGATTGCCTGCTGAGCTAAAAGTGAGGGACATTCTAAGGAACCAAATGACAAAAACTCTGTTCTTTTTCTGCCTCAGGTAAGGATGGAAGGGCCATCATAAGTCCTTAATGAGGAGAAAAGCTTCAGGTCTTTATCTATCCCCACCCTCATTCCCATGAAACTCATAAACACACGGCCCTACTCTTTTTTTTTT
>NW_025350207.1:0-2955 GCF_016433145.1 Gracilinanus agilis
GGAGGAAGAGGAGGAGGAGGAGGAGGAGGAGAGAGAATAAAGATAATAAGTACAAATAAATACAAATAAATACAAGATATTTAAATATATGTTAGGAAGAGAGCATTGGCAATTGAGAATGGGGAAGAGATGAGGCTTTAGATAGAAATTCTTGAGTTGTTCCTTGAAGAAATAAAGGTATTCTATGAGGGGTGTTCAAGAGGGAGGGTATTTAGGGATGAAAGAAAGCCAGTGTAAAAGCCCAGAGCTGGAAGATGAAATGTTTTGTATCAGGAACAGGGAAGACCACCGTCTGGACTTCAGAGTATGGGTCTGGGAGTAATTTACAAAGTGGCTAGACTGTGTTACCATGGGCAAGACATTTAATCTCATCTGCCTAGCCCTAGTTCTGTCTTAGAGTTGTTACTAAGACAGACAGTAAGAGTTTAAAATAAAACAAAACAAAGACAATGAGGCTAGAAAGAAGTTGGGCCTAAGTTTTCAAGGGCTTTAAAAACTAAACAGAAAGGTTAATATTTTATCTTAGAGGTACTAGGGAACCACAGGAATTCATTGAGTAGCCAGGAAATGATCAGATTTGAGTTTAAGGAAAATCACTTTAAGAATTATATGGAAGATAGACTAAAGTGGGGAAAAACTTTAAGTAGTAAGCCAAATATCTACCAGA
Organism: Gracilinanus agilis; assembly: GCF_016433145.1. Taxonomy (NCBI): domain Eukaryota; kingdom Metazoa; phylum Chordata; class Mammalia; order Didelphimorphia; family Didelphidae; genus Gracilinanus; species Gracilinanus agilis. The sequence continues at coordinate 668 of NW_025350207.1, forward strand.
ATCTTGGTCTTATGGAATAGGTGGTATCTTTTGACTGGCTCAGGAGACTAAAAGACTGGACCATTGACACAAGTCCCTGGTTGCTCAAGTATATAAAAAAAGGTGCTCCAGAAGTTTCAAATCCCCTTGGACCAGTAGCATGACCAACACTGACACTAGAAATCTGTGCTCAGCCAAATCTAAGTTCTCTCTAGTGTCATTGCATTAGCGTTGTTGAAATCACCATGAGGGAAGATGGAGAGAGAAGAACCCAAGAGAGAACCTTGCAGAATACTCATTGTTAGGAAACAGGATGATTCAATGAAGGGGCCTGAGAAGGAACAGTTAAACTGATGGACCAATAAGGATTAATGCCAAGAAAACCAAAGGGAGGGGAGGAAACTGGAAGAAAAAACCAATCATAAATGCAAAAAAACTTTAGAGAAGTCTATAAAGATAGAGCTGAGAAAAAAAGTAATAAGAGGTTGTTGTCTTTTTAGAGAACTGATTAATTGAATGGTGAGATAGGAAACTAGATTGGAACTTACTGAGAAGAGTTAAGAGAGGAAGAAATGGGGGCAGAATAGACATTTTTATCTAGGAATTTGTCTATTGAAGGTAAAAGTAGAGTATGAGAGTTTGAGGAAATGGTATAGTTATTTAAAGGTTTGAGTTTTTTTTAAGGATGAGGGATACCTAAACATATTTAAATAAAATAGGCTATAGAGAGAAATTGAAGATTAGAGAAAGGATAATGGAAAGATCAAGAAAAGAAGATTATAGACTTTGGTGAGAAAAAGGGCTATCTGGAGCAAAAGATGAGATGATGGAGGATAATATTAAGATATTTTGAAATGGAGAAGAGTTAATTCATAGTAGACGGCCTCTATTTACTAAAAAAAATAGGATGAAGTCCTATGAGAAATTTTAAGTCCATGGGCCAAATTGAGACAAGCAACCCTTCTTTCCCTATTAGTCTCATCCCTACTTTTCCATGCTAATTTTGAAGAAAATCTGAAAAAATAGAAAGAATATTGGATTTGGCAACAGAAAACCAACCTTTTGAATCCAAGTTTGAACAAACCTGTTCAAGGCTAACAGTTCTTTTTTTTGCCCTTTCCCATTGAAGTAAATACTTTCTCTCTTTTTGGAGCTCATTTCCCCTTGCTCTGCCTTCACCATGACAGGTTAGGGTTTCACTAGAGGAAAGGCAGCTGCTATATCTTATTACTCTCTCAAGGTCCTAAGGATAAAGCTTTTGTTGAAATATAAACTAAGACTTTAGCTGATGAGTCTCCATAGGTATATTTCCCATTAACAAATCAGCCAATACTACTCAACATTTATAAAAACAGTTACTGCAAAGACAAAGCGAACACATATAAGATATAACATTTCATCCATAAAACTGAATCACATACTCCCATCATGGAGAAAACAGTAACACATTTAAAGTTCTAGAGTTGAAAAGAAGATATGTAGGGAATTCATATGACCAAGACAATTCTACCCTGGGACTGTAGTCTACTTAATATCCTGTTTCTGTCTCAGGAACTGTCCATAAAAATAGTTTCTGGATGACCATAATTTCATGTAAAGAAATACTTCTACTGCCATGAGTTGATCCACGTTGTGTTGGAATAACACTTCACCAAATAAAGCATTTAACTGGATAAATAAATACCTGGGCTTCTTCTCTTCCTTGAATGCAACTGTAGTATCCATCATCTCCACTTTTATGTTTAGCTGATGCCTTCTACTGAAGTAGTATTATGTTCTCTTAGATCCTAAAATTTAAGAAAAGTCAGTGTCCCTTATCCTAATATGGGCAAAAGTTTTCTTATTCTTAACAAGTAGCATCAGAAAACAAAAGTACAAAACAAATTAGCAACTACTGTCTCAAAACATTTAGCAACTTTTTTTTCCCCAGAACTCTTAGCAAAGACTCACAACCCCAGAGAAATGAACTACAATGTCGACTTCTTTATAAGAAGAAGACCAGATTTGAAATCAGGAAGAGTTGGGTCCAGATCCTACCTTAGAAAATTATTAGCTGTTCAACCAACTGTGTAAGGCTCTTAAACTGTCTCAGACTCAATTTCCTCATCTGTCTAAATGGGGAAAATAATAGCAACTGCTCACAGGATTGTCATGAGGCTCACATGAGATTTTCCTGAATTTCAGATTCCATATCTGAAATCTAAGAATTAAGAAAAAATTTAAATTAATTAATTGTTACATTAAAGTTCCCAGTCATTTCTCTCCCTCCCTTCCTTTGCACATCACAATAGAGAAGACATTATATATAT
>NW_025350208.1:0-6826 GCF_016433145.1 Gracilinanus agilis
AAAAAAAAACAAGTGTAACGGTGGTCTGGGATCCGTGATGCTATTTGTGTTCAGCATATGCCATAGAGTTTCTGTCTTAATCCCTACTCAAACATGTAGATCAGGTATCATTAGGGCCTCTAGAAAAAATCCCAAGGGATTGGAGGTGGATTTCTAATGCTATGTCTCACAGGACTCACAATGATTATCAGTTAATATCAACTATCTAACGATTTAATTTAAATATATTCATTAAGTTGTATAACAAGAACAGCTAATACAAAATATTCCCTCTACAATATCTATTACAGACTCTCAAATGTATTTTGTTCAGAGGAAAGTGTACAGAAACGTAGAGAACATGTGGCAAAGTAGAAAACAACTTCTGAAACTACTTTTTACTGCAATCCAGAAAATGTTTTTCCTTTAATAGGATATAGCTTTTTCTTTCCGGGCTTCTTTTTTTTTTAATTCCCAATATTCTCTTTCCTCAATGTGCCTAGTTTTTCTTGAACTCTAATGCAGATACTGCTGTTATCTTCTCATATTGTGGATATATTGCTAAGACACTAAGGAAAAAATAGTTCAAATACTCCTGATTTTTGAAGTCCAAATGCTTCCCTTCCAGTAGGGGCTGAGGAGAGGATACCAAGGCACATCCTGTCCCTACCAAATAACTCTGTCTCAAGGACTTTACTAGATTGGTCTTTTCTTTCTTACTACTAATATATCTTATGTTTTGCAAATGGTCTACTATTCTATATAAAACACACTGGATTTGAATGTTTCTTTAATCCCAAAACATTTGCTTTGTGGTATGATAATTCATCCAATGGCCTTGACTTCTTCCAAACCAATTGAGAACCCCAACCCGACCCTAGTTGAAATTCTTTGACTCATTAAATCTAGAGATGTCTGGGTCTTGTTTGCACCAGTTTCATCAGAGGGTCAATTAACAGTGGCAGAGATGTGAATAAAAAAATTTCTTTACTACATGTCCATTACTCTTCCTTTTGATCTTGAGGTTTATTTGTTGGGCAACAAATTATAGCATATGATTAATAGGTCCTCTCAAGATTAGTCCCTGTCATAGTTATGAAAGAATTCTTAGAGTCTATGTCAGAAAAGTGAAAGTAATGACGGGTTCTACCAAGCAGGGAAAGATCTTGAGTGATGGCCATGGTGATAGACTGCCTGTTTCATAATGACCATTCCTGGATGAGTATGGAAAGGCTTATTACCAAAAGAGTGGGAACTAGGGATTGAATTCTTTGGCCACAGTAATCTATTAAAAGTTTTTAAAATGACATTTTAATGACTAATGAAAAATAGCTCTGGCTTATGAATTGCGAAATTAAATTACATAAGATTGTACCTTAGTTCCACATGGTAACATGTTCTATATGAAGAGTTGTGAATGCTCTACCTTACTTTGAAACCATTTTTTCCCCTAAGGAGATAGACAAAGGCCCAATTTGACAAGAATATCTTTACCTTGCCAAAAGTTGGGAAAACTTCCCAGTATCCTGAAGAAGTTGAATCATAATTTTTCTGGGTACCTTCCAGCTCTGGGTTCTTTTCCCTACCTCTATCATTCCAAAAAGGGGGAAAAGATACCTAGAAAAGAGAGTCTTTTTCATTTCCCAAGAAAACAAGAAGGATAAAGAGAAAATAGCTATTTTCTAAAATAAAATTATAGAACAAGAATGAATTCCAGTGGTATAACATGGTGGCATTGTAGTAATTTCTTTGTAGCTCTGTCAACATACAATAGGATTATTCTGAGATACTTTTTTCTGCTCAGCTAACCTGCTCTAAGAGAAAATTGCCTTTAGTCTGGATCAGATTCAATAGGAATGATTTGGGATTTCAGCTTCAAGATACTGGTTTAAATCTATTCTAGATAGTGTTTGGCAATTGTTTAAAAGATATTGCTATCTGATTGATAGTCTGTAACCTTTAACTTTAATTTAGGTAAACCAAGATTTAATGGAAAGAAAACTGGCTTAAAATGTCTGCCCTGCCATCAGCTTTTGTGACCTCCAAGTGGACTAACTGTTTTATCTCAATTTTCTTAAATGTGAGATGTGGAAAATCATATGTGAATTAGGGTTGTAATAACTCAAGTAATTAGGGAAAAGTTTTTTATTGAATTAATCATGAGCAATGAATTGCAGACAGAATACTTAAATATCTTTTTGAATAATAATTTTAAAATGCTATGAGTATAAAGACATTTTAAATGCTTTAGATAAGTAAGTCATATCTAGGAATTTTTGTGACCTATGAAAGTAACAAGAAATATCTATACCTGCACAGAGGTGACAGAAGAAATAGTCAGATATCTCACAAAATCATAGAATTTATGAGTTGGAAGAAAATTGAAGGACCATCTTGTCCAACTTTTGGATGATTGAATCTATACTATAACTTATACATTAGTTGTCCATTCTCTTGAACACTTCTAAGTATGAAGTCTCCATCATTTCTCAATTTGAATCATTATACTTTTGGATAGTTCCAATAATTAGGAATTTTTTGTTTGTTTTTATTTAACATCAAATCTAAGTAGACCTCTTTTCAGTTTTGTCCTTCTTATTATTCCCTCTGTGCTCAGATGGAGTAAGTCTGATCTCTCCTACATATAGATAGTCCTCCAGATATTCAAACACTGCTCTTATCTACCACAAGTTTTCTTTTCTTAAGGCTAAACTTACCTAGTTCTTTCAAACAGTCCAGCTATGTAATGAACTCACAGCCTTTTACCATGCTGTTGTCCCTTCTCTAGATTCTCCAGTTCAAATTATCTTGTCCAGGACTGAACACTGTAGTCCAAATGACGTGTAGTAAAGATCTAGAGAGCACAGTGGAATGATCAGCTCCCTATTTCTGAAAGCTATGTTTCTCTTTTCCAATACAACCCAAGAGGGCATTAAACATTGTCCACCAAAATCACACTACTGACTCATATTGATCTTGTAATCTGCTAAAACTTCTTGGTCCTTTTTATAACAAGTACTGGCTATCCATGCCCCCTCTAAATTGTATTTGTGGAAGTTCATTTTGTTTTCCCCTAAGTACAAATTTTAGATTTATCCCTACTGAATTTTATTTTATTAGATTCTATCAGTTGCTCGAGCTTGCTGAAATCCTTTTGGATGCTTATTATGACCAGTTTGATAACTACTGTTCTGAACTTTGTTCTGTATATTAGAGGAATGTGTCTGGGAGAGAGGACCAGTGTACAGTCTCAAATTTTCAATGAAAAACAGTGAGGAAGTAGAGAAGCTCATACTATTTATCTGAAAATATCTCAATATAAGTAATTATTTTTATTAAATGGTGTTAAGGTCTATTATTTCTATACTGCTCAAAGGTTATAAATACTATTAGTTTCATGTATTTTCAGCTCTCTAAATATGGTACCCTGGGGCAAACCCCCATTTCTTCTATTCTATATATGACTCAATTGGATAGTATTAAGATCTATAAAATGTAATATAATATTGTTGTTGATAATAAGCATTATTAGCCTCTAAAGTGTATGTTCATTTTCTTTTTTTCGCTATCCTAACAAAAATGTAATACAGACCCATCCCTCTCTATCCCTTTCCCACTGGCCCCAGTCAAGGAAACAAATAATTTAGCAGTAATACAGTTAGAGTTCCCAGAGTATCTACTTTCCATTTCCAGTACTGCATATGATGTTACAGTGGGGAAAACTTTTTTTCAAATGCATCCAAGCAATTCAGTATCATGATCTCATGATGTCTGGTCAACTATATTTCCTGGCAACAACTGGAGTAGATGAAGAAATAGGACTGGAAATGAAGTGGTAAAAAAATGATTATCAAGTTGTGACACATGTTTTTAATCATGATGGGGCAATGGCTTAATATGGAAATGAGATATGTATAAGTGGGAGTATTTCTAATCAAACAAGAATAGTTTTTCATGACTTTGTTTATCAAAGAACTGTTGATCCATACATTTCAACACAGTGAAATTAATTTAATTCCTTTTCATATCTATAAAAAATACCAGTGGATAAATTGATTTGGCATAATCCTCTTATAGTCTGACTTCTAACTTGACTCTATCTCCATCAAGTAATACTTGATTTTTCCAATTTAGTACTAGAAAAGTTCAGTAAAATAAATCTCTAATTTTCTCTAAAAATAATCTCTATTTTCAAAGAATAGCATTTAAATAAAATGTCAATGAAGGAAACATATCATGAAATAGGATGGAAATGTTCTGAAAGATGCAATTTATTTTCTTCCCTAAGATTTTAATGAATACATTTGGAATTTGAAGTGATGGATTATGGCGTCTGTGCCCTGATCATTCCATGGATATATTAGAAAACAAGCCACTATACAGTAACCAAATAACTGATTAATCAATTAATCATTGCTGGCAAATTAAATTCATGAGTTCCAAACAACATGGACACAACTGCGACTTTATATAAATGAAACTGAGGCTGAATTGATTAAAGGGTAACCAAATGTTCCTGAGATGAGTAAATAGTATTGTCAGATGCAGCATAGAATAAATAGTGAAAACAGGTAAGTACTTTTTGAGTGATATTTGTTGATAGGTGAATTATCAAAGTTAACATGGTATAACTTGTATTACACAGAGAAAGTGGATAATGGGATATATTATTGCTATATAATTAATAATTTCTTCCAAGTAGCTAACTTAGAGATGCTTAAGAACTAAAGACTGAATTCCATCACTCTTTTTAACTGAACACAGAGATTTTCATCTTTTTAATAAGTTACTAACCCAAGGCCTCTTTTGTCTGTCTTCTCTTGAGTGGGAGTCAAAAGGTGGAAGTTGCATAATCCTATGGCATGTTTGTTATGAAGGAAAAGTTTAGATGGCATTTTGGATACTAACATTACTTCTTTCTTTACCAAATACGGTCACTATACATGAAATGTTTCTGTAAAAGTCAGGATTAAGCCTAGTGATTATAATTGTGACTTCATTGTTGTGAGGAATTTCCAGATGAGGGAAATCTTCCTACTAATGAATATCAAACACTTCTTGGACAATTATAACCTTGGAGAATAGCCTAGGACACTGAAAAATTAAATGCTTTTTCCTAGGTGAGATAAGAAGTATATGTTAGTATGGAAGGAAGCAATTTAATAAATCCCTACTATGTGTTAGGCACTCTGCTAAGATTCACATAAATATTATGATAAATCCTCACAACCCTGAAAAGTAAGTACTAATATTTATATTTTTAATTGTAAAATCTGAAGCAGAGTTTAAGTGACTTGACCAGAATAATATAGTTAGTTAAGTGTCTTAGGCTGAATTTGTACTCAGATCTTCCTGACTCAAGATCTAGGGATCTATCCACTATGCAACTAGCTGCCAGTAAACAGAGCAATTTAGTAATGTAAAGGTCTCAAAAAACTTTTTTTATTATAAAGAAAGAGATTTATACTATCAAAATATGTAAGACATTAACACTATTATTGGTAAAAATTTTGATTTCTAACATAAGTAGAAATATAATTGAATATACCATACTAATAAATGCACATGAATAAATATTGTTAAGTTGATTTTGACAGTTTGTAATGGAAAATGAACTATAATTTCAACATCAAGGATTACATTTCTTTGTTATTGATATAGAACGTTCCCTTGCTTGTGTGTGAACAATTCAAAGCTAGAGAAATATGAATCTAGATATATAGTTTCAAGTTCGTCAAAGAAATAAATGACCATTTAAAAGACTTTCAAGTGTCAAAGTAATTTAGGTTTACTAATCTACATTCATATATTTTGACTAAAGAAGATAAATTTAATATAAACATATATATGAAACATATATATATATATGAAAGAGAGAGGTAAAACTTTAAAAACCTAGCAATTTAATAGGGATAATTTGAGGGGTTATAATATTCTAAATAAAAGATTCATCTATGAGAGCTAGAGAATTCTTGCTTTTAAACCATTAAAAGTTAATAGCTACCAGAGGAACAGAGTTAATGAAGAAAATGAAATAAAAATCTGAGAAGAAGTGAAGACATGTCAAAGGGGACTGAAAAGATTCTCTGTCAAAATTGTGTTAGATATAATCTGTTAACATATAGGACTTCATATGAATGTTTTCAATTTACTTTGGCTCCAGTGTCAACTCTTGCCCTCAAGTACCACTAGAACTGAAGAGAGGCAAAGCTTCTTTTAAAGTTTATTGTTCATTTCTGCCACCTCTGGATTGAGAAGGAAAACCAGAATGGGTTTTGAAGCTAATTTTACATTCTTATTAGCTGGCTTAGAGAAAATATCAATCTAAAATGTATTGCTGCAAACTTGGTTCTGACTAGACAATACAACAGCTGAATGAGTAAATAATTCGTTGAACTGGTGTGTATAGATCAGAGACAACCTGCTTAATGAGTTTTGCACTTCCCTGGCTTAAAAGAACTGCTATATTCACTTAAGGTGCTGGCATGTTCTGAACATTCCTTTATGGGTGATAGGTAATAGAAAGATTTTTTAAATTCTATGTCCAAGTGACATAGGACAGGATTTCCCCAGCTGATGAGCAATGAAGATCGACAGTTGAGCAGTGAGCATAGAGGCAGTTTTATTTGATATAGATGTTTCTGAATGGATCAATAGCATTACAGCTTGTAGTACAGAGTGGTTAGTTATGCTAAACACATTCATTCTTCATTCATGCACTTCCCTGCTACTTCCTGTAAACGTGTGCTCACTCTTCTTCATAGATATTGAGTGCTTTGGTGAAATCTCAGTTTGTATGTATATATATATACATATATATATATACATATACACACACATATATGTA
>NW_025350209.1:0-1940 GCF_016433145.1 Gracilinanus agilis
TAAATTTTTTTAAAAAATAAATAAATAAATAAAATAAAAGACCCATTGTCATGACTAACAACTTTGAAAGACTCACAAAGCTGTAACAAAAGCACTGACCAATCAAGATTCCAGAGGACAAATGAGTTCTCTACCTGCTAATTCCATGAAGAATAAGACCTACATTTTTGAACATGGCCAATGCAGGAATTTATTTGGCTTGACTATTAATATTTAGTATAAGAATTTGGTTTTTATTTTTCAAAAAGGGCTGATGGAGAAGGGAAAAAATAAATGTCTGCTGACAAAAACAGTTTTTAGTTTTTTAAAACAAGCATTGGTTTGCAGTCATGTTTTTTTTTAATTTGCTTTCTGTTCTAGTAACAGCTCCAAAAAGTATAAGGGCTAGGTAAATGGAGTTAAGTGACTTGCCCAGGGTCATACCACTAGGAAGTATCTGAGGTCAAATTTGAACCCACATCCTTCCAACTTCAGGTCTGGATTTCTATTCACTGAGCCAACTAGCTGTCCCAGTCAGTTCTCATATTATGATCTGAGCTTTGTACTTTCTCTCTGTAAAAGTGCAGACAACCCAGATGTATATAGTTCTTTGTATCCATTGGTTTACAGTATGAGTATGAAGCAAGACAGCTTTGGCAATTAAAGACACTAGCTGGAAAACTTTCTTCCTAAGGATTGAACCCCAAATCTCTCAAACAGGGGGCATGATTTAGAATCCACTTATCCTGCTTTTCCTTATAATGCTGTAAGTTTTCCCCAATCAGATTTTAAAAGAGTTTCTAAAACATTCAGTTCCTAAGGTGTAACCAGCTCTCATTTCTGTGATGGCCTGGGTCCCTGGCTAACTCATTGGCAGGGGGGCTTGGGAAGGACTTTAGGAAGACTTCCTTTTATCAGTTGGGAAAAGAGAGTAAGTAATATAGCTGGGCAGCTGGGTGGTGCAGTGGATAGAGCCTTAGGCCTGAAGTTAGGAAGATTCAACTTAGTGAGTTCAAATCTTACCTGAGAACTTTCTTAGCTGTGTGACCCTGGGCAAGTAACTTAACCCTGATGGCCTCTATTTCCTCATCTATCAAATGAGCTGGAGAAGGAAATGGCAAAAGCAGTCCAGTATCTGCCAAGAAAACCCCATGAAGTGACACAACTGAACAACAGAAATATGTTTATGTATATAGATTTATTCCTATGTATAGATATATTATTGCCATATATAATGAAACATTGACACCTAGTGGTAGTGTAGAAAAGTAATGTCCATTTAAAGTTATCACTCCAATTTAATAGCTCCCCTGGCCTAGGGCTCCAGCAGAAAGGGCCCTGTCATTGAGAGACAAATCAGGATGAGAGTTAGTGAGGGTAGAAGTTGCTAGGAGATCACCCCACCACTACATCCACCCAAGACATTCATTTATTCCATCCAGCTTTCAAGACATTGTCTTTCTTGGCTTCATTTTGTCAATCAGTCAAGTGTATTAGGTATTATAGTAAATTCTTGGGATATAAAATAAGTAAAGAAAACCTGGCCCTTGCCCTCAAGGAATTCCATATTTTAATGGAGAAGACAACCTGAAAGTAATAATAAATAATGGCATCTAGATGACACAATGGATAGAACATTGGGCCTAAAGTCAGGAAGACTTGCATTCAAATTCCACCTGAGACATTTACTAGTTGTGTGAACTTTTACAAATCATTTAATCTCTATTTGCCTCGGTTTCCTTAATTGTAAAATGGGGATAATAAAAGCACCTCTTTTCAGAGTTATTATGAGGATCAATTAAAATAATACACTTTTATAATATGTATATAATTAGATCAATAGAGGAGATAGATGAATGGGGAGAAAAGGGGAGAGAAAAAGGGGGTAAAAGGAGGAAAGAGAGAGAGAGGGAAAGAGGGGAGAGGGAGGAAAGGAGAGAAGGAAGGAGAGAGGGAAAGAA
>NW_025350210.1:0-7859 GCF_016433145.1 Gracilinanus agilis
AAAAAAAAAAAAGTAATAAGGTCCCTTGTCGGCCTAATCACTATGCCTAGTCACTTGGTGATTGTTACCAGTGGTGCATTGATATTTATACCTGGTTTACACCTGGCTCTCCTCAAAAGAAAATGTATTCAAGACACACTTTTAAGATTAATTACCATTATTAGGGTTTTCTCCATCACTTTCTAAAGTTCAAACAATCAATAAGGCAACAAATCAACCTGCAGATTGAATTTGTAGCATTTGCAAATTTTTGAAGTGAAATATGCTTTTGTGAGACAGTCTAAGTTAGCTCCAGCACACCTCTGACTGCTACTGCCATCTCAAATCCTACAACATTTGTGAAAACTTTCCTTTACCACTCCAGGAAAAAGTGGTCTTTCCTTTTATGATTCATGTGACAATTAGCCATTAACCAGGATAATCACATGAGATTTCTTCTGCTGTTGTCTTGAACTATCTAAAATTTTTCTTTTATTTATTTGCATCTTAACCATTCACCAAACTACTGTGAGGGCAGAGAACTAGTTACATACTCACTTGAAAACAACAATAACAATAACATTGATTTTATAATTATAAAGTAAAGATTTCAAGATAGACTCTTATAAAAACCTCATTTGTTAGCAAAATGGAATTAATTTGTCATTCTATTGGTAAAAAGAGAAAATTAGATTACAATATTTATCAGTTTGGGGATAAATCCAGGAAGGTGGGAGAGAAAATTTCTCTTCATTCTAATTACATTATTGATTATGTTTAAATATAGAATATTTAGAGAAATCATTCAATGTTTTAGAATAAGACTCCTGATTATACTTTCTTCAAGCAAAATATTCTCTATCTTCTCACCATCCCTCAACAATATTTGAGAGCTTATATTCTTTGATAATAGTGATATTGCAATATCTATGAAGGATCAGCATTTTGTAAATGAGTGAGGTTTCAAAAGCAAACAGTAACAGTACCAAAAAGAAAAAAGTTTTCTATTAAAAGAATTTGGGAGGTTAGGTAACAAAACACTAAAAGGGTGATTTTATGAGGTAGCTAGTATTCTTTGGAGCTGAGACTGGCAACTAAAATGATTAATTTATAGTGTAATAAATTGAATTCATTCTCCATTTTCTGTAAAGCTCACACATGTGAAGACACTTTCTAAATCCTTTCCATGAGAACCATGGAGAATTTGTTTGGGACACAAATGAGCTAAATTAAAACAATAATACAGTGGAGTTCCAGTAAGATGGCAGCGTAGACTGAGTGAATCTTAAAATCTCCGCACCCTTACGCACCAAGATAGAAAACAATGTGCTTCGAGAAGAAAGAGGACCGAATCTAAGAACGGGACAGAGCAGGGGGAACCCTACTGCAGCACAACTAAAGAGGTACACCAAGAAAAAGGCTTCAATACTTGAACTGTTAGGACTGAGGGTGTAGAAGGGGAATCCCAGGATCCCAAGACGCCTCCCCCATGTGCTGTGCGGAGTCTCCAGCTGCCGGGGAAATCTCAGGGCTGGTGGGTGCACTGGTTGGGAGAGAGGGCCTTGCTGGCATAGGACTCAGGGAGTCAAATACAGACACTGGAGAGGTGACTGGAGGAGAAAACCAGAGAAACACAGCAAAAACGCCCAGAAGATGGTGGCTTAGAGAGAGTCAAACCCCAGAGCAGACAGCTTGGCTTCCTCATACCAAGATAGAGAACGCAGGGTTTCAAGAGGAAAGAAAACCAGATCAAACAGTGGATAGCGCAGGGCTCCCCACTGCTGGAGAGCTCAGTTCAGCAAAAAAAAAAATAAAAAATAACGCTCCTTCTTGTCACCCCACCTTTTTTGGGGTTTTTGTTTGTTTGTTTGTTTGTTTTTCCCTCCCCTCAAGGCTTTGAGGTTTTAGCCTCAGGGCAGACTAATCCAATCCATACAGATTTAATCCCAACAATTGGACAGACAAGAAGTCTTCCAAGGGTAGAGAAAGCAATTTACCCCTGGGGGGAAGCTCTTTCATCAAAGATCATTAAATACATCTGCTCAAATTAGCAGAACAAGGAAGGGGGAAAAAACATGAGCAAGCAACAGAAAAAGAGAAAAGAAATGACAATTGACAGCTTCTTTCAAGGAAGTGAAAAGAGAGCAAATGAAACAGAAATAGAAGAAGAGGAAGTAGTTCCAGTGAACTGGACATAGGATTTGGTAGATCTCAAAATTCAATTAACTCAAGAATTTAAAACTCAATTAATTCAAGAACTTCAGGAACTCAAAAAGCAATCAAGAGAGGCTGAAGACAATTCGAAAAAGGAAATACATGAGCTAAAACAAGAAAATAAAGTATTAAAAGCCAGAATTGGCCAGCTCAAAAATGAAGCAAAGAAGGCAAAAGATGATCTACAAAGAAAATCGGACCAGAAAGAGAAGGATGACCAAAAAGCCAGGGATGAAATTCAGTCTTTAAAAAACAGAACTCAACAACTAGAAGAAAATGACTTCACAAAGCAGCAAGAATATATTAAACAAAATAAAAAACATGAAAAATTTGAGGAGAATATGAAACACCTCATTGATTCAACCAAAGATCTGGAGAACAGAGCTAGAAGAGATAACTTAAGAATTATTGGTTTACCAGAACATCATGATAAAAGAAAAAGTTTAGATAGCATTTTACAAGAAATTATCAGAGAAAATTGCCCAGAAATTCTTGAACAAGAAGGAAAAGTGGAAATTGACAGGATCCACAGATCACCTCCTACATTTAATCCACAATTGACAACTTCCAGGAATATTATAACCAAATTCAAAAACTACCAGACCAAGGAAAAAATATTACAAGCTGCTAAAAAGAAGTCATTCAGATATCAGGGAACCACAGTTAGGATAACACAGGATCTGGCTGCATCTACATTGAAGGACTGGAAGGCATGGAACACAATATTCCGGAAAGCAAGAGAACTAGGGCTACAACCAAAAATCAACTATCCAGCAAGACTAACTATATTATTGCAGGGGAAAGTATGGTCATTCAATAAAATTGAGGACTTCCAAACATTCATCAAGAAAAAAAGGGACTTAAACAGAGAGTTTGCTGCCCAAACCCAGAACTCAAGGGAATCAACATAAGGTAATTAAGAGAATGGGGGGAGGAGAAAAAAAAATTCTTTTCTTTAAGGGACACAACAAATTCAATCAATTTATATCCCAAGAAGAAAAGAAGATATTGGCAAAATTAAAAATTATTATTACCAACAGGGTAACTAGAAGAAGTTTACATAGAGGGAATAGGGACTAACTGTATAGGATGAAATGTCGAGATATATAAATATATACATGTATGTATGTATGTATGTATGTATGTATAAATATATACAAAACTATGGGGGAAGAAGATAACAATAAGAAAAAAGGAAAGCAAACAAAAAGGAATAAATTTATATTCCATAAAGAAGCACATGGAATCAACAGGGGGAAAATAACAATACATTGTAAGGGTAAAGAGGTTAGAGAGAGGGAATATTCAATACTTAAGTGCACTGAAATTAACTTAGAGAAGAACAATCAGATCCATAGGGGCAGAAAATTGATTCACGCCCTATAGAGAAGTAGAAGGGTAACAAAGGGACTGGTGGGGAGTGAAGCAATACTAAGGAGGGAGAGGGCTTGGGGAGGGAGCACCACGTGGCTTTAAAGAACAATAAGAGGGGAATAAGAAGGGAGGGGGGAGAAAGGGAAGTACAACAAGGGAGGGGATTATAGGAACTGATTAAAAACAAAACACTGGTATAGAAGGAAACAGTGAAAGAAGAAAGAACAGGACTAGGAGAGAGAATCAAAATGTCTGGGAATGCAGAGTGGATAATTATAACTCTGAATGTGAATGGGATGAACTCACCCATAAAACGGAAGCAAATAGCAGAGTGGATTAGAAACCAAAACCCAACCATATGTTGTTTACAAGAAACACATATTAGACAGACAGACAGACAGACATAGAATGAAAATGAGAGGATGGAGCAAAATCTTTTGGGCTCCAAATGAGAAAAAGAAGGCAGGGGTGGCTATCATGATCTCTGACAGAGCCAAAGTAAAAATAGATAAGGTTAAAAGAGATAGGGAAGGTTACTACATCCTAATAAATGGCAGTATAAACAATGAAGAAATATCAGTACTCAATATGTATGCATCAAACGGAATAGCTTCCAAATTTCTAAAGGAGAAGCTAGTGGAGTTCAAGGATGAAATAGATAGCAAAACCATACTAGTGGGGGGACCTGAACCTTCCCCTATCAGATCTAGATAAATCAAACCAAAAAATAAATGAGAAAGAGATAAGAGAGGTGAACAAAACCCTAGAAAAATTTGAGTTAATAGATATTTGGAGAAATATAAATAGAGACAAAAAGGAATACACCTTCTTTTCACCAGCACATGGAACATTCACAAAGATAGTCCATGTAATAGGGCACAGAAACATGGCAAACAAATGCAAAAAAGCAGAAATAATAAATGTAATCTTCTCAGATCATAATGCAATAAAAATAGTTATTAGTAAGAATACATGGAGAGGCAAACCAAAAACTAATTGGAAATTAAATAATATGATTCTCCAAAATAATTTAGTGAAAGAACAAATCACAGAAACAATTAATAATTTCATTGAAGACAATGACAATGATGAGACATCTTACCCAAACTTATGGGATACAGCCAAAGCAGTTCTAAGAGGAAAATTTAAATCACTGAATGCATATATTAACAAATTAGGGAGGGCAGAGGTTAATGAATTGGGCATGCAACTTAAAAAACTAGAAAATGAACAAATTAAAAATCCTCAGATGAAAACTAAATTACAAATACTAAAAATCAAAGGAGAAATTAATAAAATTGAAAGTAAAAGAACTATTGAATTAATAAATAAGACTAGAAGCTGGTATTTTGAAAAAACAGATAAAATAGACAAAGTACTGGTCAATCTAATAAAAAAAAGGAAAGAAGAAAACCAAATTAATAGTATCAAAGATGAAAAAGGAGACGTCACCTCTAATGAAGAGGAAGTTAAGGCAATCATTAAAAACTATTTTGCCCAATTATATGGCAATAAATATAACAATTTAGGAGATATGGATGAATATTTACAAAAATATAAATTGCCTAGATTAACAGCAGAAGAAATAGAATACTTAAATAATCCAATATCAGAAAAAGAAATTGAACAGGCCATTAAAGAACTCCCTAAGAAAAAATAGCCAGGGCCTGGTGGAGTCACAAGTGAAATCTATCAAACATTCAAAGAACAATTAATCCCAATACTATACAAATTATTTGATATAATAAGCAAAGAAGGAATCTTACCAAACTCCTTTTATGACACAAATATGGTACTGATTCCAAAGCCAGGAAGATCAAAAACAGAGAAAGAAAATTACAGACCAATCTCCTTAATGAACATAGATGCAAAAATCTTAAATAGAATACTAGCAAAAAGACTCCAGCGAGTGATAAAGAGGGTTATTCATCATGATCAGGTGGGATTTATACCAGGAATGCAAGGATGGTTCTACATTAGGAAAACCATCCACATAATTGACCATATCAACAAGCAAACCAACAAAAACCACATGATAATCTCAATAGATGCAGAAAAAGCCTTTGACAAAATACAACACCCATTCCTATTGAAAACACTAGAAAGTATAGGAATAGAAGGTTCTTTCCTAAAAATAATAAACAGTACATATCTTAAACCATCAACAAAAATCATATGCAATGGGGATAAATTAGAAGCCTTTCCAATATGATCAGGTGTGAAACAAGGATGCCCATTATCACCTCTTTTATTTAACATTGTACTAGAGACACTAGCAGTAGCAATTAGAGAAGAAAAAGAAATTGAAGGTATCAAAATGGGCAATGAGGAACTAAGCTATCACTCTTCGCAGATGATATGATGGTCTACTTAAAAAATCCTGGAGAATCAACTAAAAAGCTAGTAGAAATAATTAACAACTTTAGCAAAGTTGCAGGATACAAAATAAATGCACATAAATCATCAGCATTTCTATATATTTCCAACACATTAGAGCAGCAAGAGGTAGAAAGAGAAACACCATTTAAAATCACCCTAGACAATATAAAATACTTAGGAATCTATCTACCAAAACAAACACAGCAATTTTACGAAAACAACTACAAAACACTTTCGAAACAAATAAAACTGGATCTCAACAATTGGAAAGCCATTAATTGTTCATGGGTAGGACGAGCTAACATAATAAAAATGACCATTCTACGCAAATTAATTTATGTATTTAGTGCCATACCTATCAAACTACCAAAAACATTTTTACTACATTAGAAAAAACTATAACAAAGTTTATTTGGAAGAACAAAAGATCAAGAATATCAAGGGAAATAATGAAAAAAAAAACATGAAGGAAGGTGGCTTAGCATTACCAGATATTCAGCTATACTATAAAGCAGCTGTCATGAAAACAATATGGTACTGGCTAAAAGATAGAAGGGAGGATCAGTGGAATAGAGTTGGGGTAAGTGATGTCAGCAAGACAGTGTATGATAAACCCAAAGAGTCCAACTTTTGGGACAAAAATCCACTATTTGAAGAAAACTGCTGGGAAAATTGGAAAACAATATGGGAGAGATTAGGTTTAGATCAACATCTCACACCATACACCAAGATAAATTCAGAATGGGTGAAAGACTTGAATATAAAGAAGGAAATTATAAGTAAATTAGGTGAACACAGAATAGTACACTTATCAGATCTCTGGGAAAGGAAAGATTTTAAAACCAAACAAGAGTTAGAGAAAATTACAAAATGTAAAATAAATAAGTTTGATTATATTAAATTAAAAATTTTTTGTACAAGGGAAAACAATGCAACCAAAATCAGAAGGGAAACAACAAACTGGGAAAAAATCTTTATAACAAAAAATTCTGACAGAGGTCTAATTACTCAAATATACAAGGAACTAAATCAATTGTATAAAAAATCAAACCATTCCCCAATTGAAAAATGGGCAAGAGACATGAATAGGCAATTTTCAGGTAAAGAAATCAAAAGTATCAATAAGCACATGAGAAAGTGTTCTAAATCTCTAATAATTAGAGAAATGCAAATCAAAACAACTCTGAGGTATCACCTCACACCTAGCAGATTGGCTAAAATGAAAGAAGGGGAGAGTAACAAATGCTGGAGGGGATGTGGCAAAATTGGGACATTAATGCATTGCTGGTGGAGTTGTGAACTGATCCAGCCATTCTGGCTGGCAATTTGGAATCAAGCTCTAAGGGCTATAAAAGAATGCCTGCCCTTTGATCCAGCCATACCATTATTGGGTTTGTACCCCAAAGAGATCATAGATAAACAGACTTGCACAAAAATATTTATACCAGCGCTCTTTGTGGTGGCAAAAAACTGGAAAGCAAGGGTATGCCCTTCAATTGGGGAATGGCTGAACAAATTGTGGTATATGCTGGTGATGGAATACTATTGTGCTCAAAGGAATAATAAACTGGAAGAATTCCATGGGAACTGGAATTGATGCAGAGTGAAAGAAGCAGAGCCAGAAGAACATTGTATACAGAGACTGATATATTATGGTAAAATAGAATGTAATGGACATCTGTACTAGCAGCAATGCAATGACCCAAGACAATTCAGAGGGATTTATAGAAAGGAACACTATCCACATTCAGAGGAAGAACTGCAGGAGTAGAAACACAGAAGAAAAACAACTGCGTGGACACTTGAGTTGATGAGAACATGATTGGGGATGTAGAAAAGACCACACCCATGTAACTATCAATAATGTGTAAATAAGTCTTGACTGACCACACCAGTGGAAATGCAAATTAGCT
>NW_025350211.1:0-5319 GCF_016433145.1 Gracilinanus agilis
AAGAGAGAAAGAAAGAGAGAGAAAGAGAGAAAGAAAGAGAAAAAGAGAAAGAGATAGAGGAAGAAAGAGAAAGAGAGAAGTTGGAGGCAAAGCTGGTTAACCATTGCAATATGGAAGCTAGACCCAACTCTGCATGCACAGGGCATATGGTAGATGGGGACAGGGAGAAGGATACTGATGATTTCAAAGAGTTCTGTCAACTCTAACTCTTATGATCAAATGACTCCTTAAGCAACTAGCTAACCAAGTGGATTAAGTGTTAGATTTGGAACCAGAAAGTCCTGAGTTCAAATCTAGCCTCACTTATTAGTTGTGTGGCTTTGGGCAAGTCATAGACTTGGACCAGCAGTTTCCTTATCTATAAAATGGGCGGGCTGTGTTTGGTTAAAACCTGTTATTCTCTGTTACCCACTAGATGTGAAAGCACAGCCCCAGATCCTTGAGGCTCATGGAGACTTTCCCAAGATTAAGGCAGCATCAGAGGGAGGACTTGCACTCAGGTCCTCCGACTCCAGGACCAATACTCTTCTATTGTTGCATCTTGTTTCAACTGTTAGAATGTAACTGTTAAATGTAAGCTCTCTGGAGGTAGAGGATTTTTCTATTGTCTTTATAATGAATACTAATTAATGGATTGATTTTCTCCTCTAATGAGCCGCCTCCCTTAGCAATCCATGATTTCACTGATGTGAGTACTACCCTGCCAGCACACACTGAGTCCTCTCTATAACTTAACAAATAGGCTTAGTAGTTAGACTTAATTCATTAATAGACTTAATAGATGTGGCTAAAGCTGTTCCCTCGCTGTGGCCAAGCTGGCCGTGCGGCTCTCCGGCCTCCGTAAGGCCAGCCTCCGACACGGTCATTATGTCCCTCATTTCTTCCTTCCCAGCACGGTGGACCCGCCAGAACTTGGGCTCCAGTCAAGCCGACTCAAGTCAACGAGACTTTATGATGCTCTTAGAAGGTGCCAGCACTGTCCTAGGCTCTCGGAGCCCCAAAGGACCTCCTTCCCTACCTGACAAAGCAGAAGGACTCTAGTGAGGGCGATGCTTTACATGGGAACTAGTTAGCTTTCGTCTTTGTCTCGCTGCCTCGTAGGGCTGCCCCGCTCACATGCATATCGTGCCTTCACGCGTTAGTCCAAGGCGAATGTCATCTGCTTCGGACTACAACGGCTCAGAAGGGCCGGACGGCGTCTTGCCTGCCTTCTGCGATGTCTCGTGCATCTTCCACATGCACGTGCTTAATAACGATGAAAAATACAATCGAGAAAAGGTCACAAACAGCCTGTAATTGTCACTATTTGGCCACAGAGGGAAATGCCACGAATATAAACTGCAACATGGGAGGTTTAAATTAAACCCTGCGGGGTGGCAGGAGGAGAGAGTGGATGTGGAAATGGGGACAGGATCATGAATCAGGGGGATGAGTTACCTGGGAAAGGAGGTGGGCGAACACACACACACACACACACACACACACACGCACACGCACACACGCACACACGCACACACACACACGCACACACACACACGCACACGCACACACGCACACACGCACACACGCACACACACGCACACACGCACACATGCAACGGGAAACTCTGGCCGGCACTGATGGGGATCGGCATCCTTCTATTTCTCCAACTTAAAGAAAATCCTTCCTGATTTCTTCCCGGAAGGAAAGCTCGTGTCTCCCCTTGAAGAAGGAAGAGATCTGAACGTGGAATCTCAAAGGCCACGTTCGAGTGCTGCCTCGACCGCTCCTCGGCGTCCTTCTTCATGTTTCCCCATGAGAACATAAGCTTCTTGAGGGCAGGCACTGACTTTCTTTACCCGGCACGTAGGAAGTAAACGTTGCATCAATGTTGTTCCCTTGACTGATTTCTAATTTAGGGACAAGTCCTTTAAACACCCCGAGCCTTAGTTCTCTCATCTGCAAAATGGGAACAAAAATGTACACATACCACCCCCCCAGGGTCTAATGTGAAGGTCAAGCTGTCCATTATCATAAAGTACTACAGAAATATGACCTATCATAGATTCCCCAATGGGTAATGGAGAGGCTCATGGTGGGGAGGGCAGGTTGGGACAGATTACTAACAAAGAACTTTTCTTAGGAAATTGGGAATATTCAGTCGATATGCCCAAGAGATCAAAGAACCAGCATATTTATAGCAGCTCTTTTTAGAGTAGGAAAGAATTGGAAACTGGGGGGGGGCGCCTATTAATTAAACAAGTTATGGTCTATATTTGTGATAGAAAAGTATTGTGCTCTATTAAATGATGAAGGAGATGGTTTCAAGAAACTTAGGAAGAGGGGGCAGCTGGGTGGCTTAGTGGATTGAGAGTCAGGCCTTGAAAGGGGAGGTCCTGGGTTCAAATCTGGTCTCAGACACTTCCCAGCTGTGTGACCCTGGGCAAGTCACTTAACCCCCATTATCTATCCCTAACCACTCTTCTGCCTTGGAACCAATACACAGTAATGATTCTAAGATAGAAGGTCAGGGTTTAAAAAGAAAAGAAAAGAAGAAATTTAGGAAGATTTCTATGAACTGATGCAAAGTGAAGTGAGCAGAACCAGGAAAACAATTTATACAATAATGCCAATATTGTAAAGACAAATAACTCTGAAAGTCTTGGGAATTCTAATCACCATAATGGCCAATCAGAACTCCAAAGAACTCATGATGAAACATACTTCCTGCCTTCTCATTGAGAAGAAATGGGCTCAGATTGCAGACTGAGATTTTTTTTTTGGACATAATGCAGGAATTTGTCTCATTTGACTATACATATCTAGAACAGGGTTTTGTTTTTCTTGCTTTCTCAGTGGGGTATAGGCAGCTAAGTGGTACAGTGGGTAGAGCACTGGTCTTGAAATCAGGAGGACCCATCTTCCTAAGTTCAAATCTAGTCTCAAGCACTTACTACCTGTGTGACCCTGGGCAAGTCATTTAACCCTATGTGCCTCCATTTCCTTATCTGTAAAATGAGTTAGAAAAGGAAATGGTAAGCCATTCCAGTAACCGTGCCAAGAAAACCCCAAATGAGATCATAAAGAATCACACACAACTAAAAAAACTGAACAATGGGTTAGAGAGGAAGGTAGTGAGAAGAGAACATAGATTTGAAAATAAAACAAAATTGCTTTTTAAAAATAAGTAATCGTGGAGGCAGTATGATAAAATCATCAGAGCATTGAGCTTAGCATCAGGAAAGATCTGAGTTCAAATCCTGCCTTAAATACTGTGTGACTCTAGGCAAATAAGTCATTTAACCTCTATAGATCTGTTTTTTTATTTGTAAAATATAGAAGATCTCTAATGGCTAAATGGCCCCTAGGTCACTTCCAGTCCTTAACCTTTGACTCTGTGATATCATTATAAATTACATCATCCGAGATCCACGTAACTAGAAAAGGAAGGCACCCACCAGAGATCTAGGAACTGGCCCCATGACAGAGCTGGTCAATAGCCAGAGCGGCTACATTCAGTTAGGAGCAAACTCGGAGAAACCACCTGCTTGGTTGAACTCAGCAACCGTGTCCCTCAAGCAAGGGCACCACTTGGAAGAGTCCTGGATAAGGGAAATGCTCTATAATAAACCCTTCATTGCGAGCCTGCTTTGTGGAGAGGAAGCGAAGAGGTGTGTAGAAGAAGAAAGGACATGCCCTGGCTGGGGGGAATATTTTCTCTGTAAATATCCCTGTCATTAATAATTAATTAATACTAAATAATTTATTTTTATTGGTTCCTTGATATTGAGGAGAGACCAATAGGTCAAAATGAATTGAGATGGTAGCCACTGGCAATTGATATTGGTGGGACACCCCCGATGGGGGCTTGTGAGTGATACTAATAGAAAGAAAATCTCTCAGCCCTTTGGTGTTACTCCTAGAACTCATTTCTAGGGGACCAGAGCTGCCACTGAGAATGAGAGTTGTGAAAATTATCCCAGGGCATGTGCTATATGAATGTTAGCTATTATTATTATTATTATTATTATTATTATTATCCTGCATGAAACTTGCATGGCAAAGCTTAAAGCAAGCCCTACGGAAATGCAGACTATTATTCCTTTTTTCCCAAGAAGGGACAGAAAAGGAAAGGTCTTTCTCCTGCCCTTCTTGAATGGAAAGGAAAACTCAGTTGGGCATCAAGCCAAGTCGGGAGGGGAAATAAATCAACCCAATGCTAATGTTGTCCAGACCCCAGTGATTTGGCAAATTACAGGCTCGAGCAAAACTAAAGCTCTTTTTCTTTCCTTGGTATTACTCAGCTTGGACACCCCATGTGTCTTTGTCCCCACCACCCACCTGCCCTGGGGAATTACCGAATGACTATACACTCCATAGGAACAGGGCTTGAGAAAAACCGAAGAATAATCATAATAATGACGACAAGAAGAATAATAACAGAAGCTTTCTGGTTCACTATTTCTTCAGGGATATTTTTTTCTATCACTGTTATTGCTCAAAAGGCAAGAGGAAATTAGAAATAAACTGCTGCTAACTTGCCCCAGGACTGCAGGCGTCTGTCTTGGTGAGCAATGCCTGGTTGTGAGTCATTTCTCTGCCACTTCCAAGGATGGTTCTTCTAGATCAGAAATATTCCTGAAGTCCTACCCAGGATCATCTCCTTTGGGGTCAGTGTTTGTCTCTCTTGCTGGTCCTGGAGGAAGATTAAGTTCTAGGAGCCTCTCCTCTAAGCCTGCCATCCATAGAAATGGGGATAGTCATCTTGTCTTATTGACCCCAAATACTGTAGAGCTATGGGAATAAAGTTTGGGTAGCATTTTCAGAGTCCTGGGTTCAAATTCCACTTCTGATATTTACTTCCTCCAGGACTTTGGGAAAGTCACACAACTTCATTGGGCCTTAGTTTCTTCATCTGTAAAAGTAAGGTTTTGATTAGACAATTAAGGCCTTTTTGTGCTTCAATTCTGTGATCTTTTTTAAAAATAGCCCAATCTCTACCTTCAAGAAGCTTACCTTCTATTGGGGAATATAGCAAATATACATGTAAGTATAATTAAAAAAGGGGAGATGACAAAGGTACAAAAAAGATCCCTAGAAGTGGTCTAGGAGTAATTGAAGAGGGAAAAAACACTAAATGGGAGAAGCAGGGAAAACTGCCTGGAGAAGGAAGCCCTGGAGCTGAACTGTGAATGAAGAAAAGGATTGTGGCCTAGAGACAGGAGGTTCTAGATTCAAATCCGGCCTCAGACATTTCCCAGCTATGTGACCCTGGGCAAGTCACTTGACTCCCATTGCCCACCCTTACCATTCTTCCACCTAGGAGCCAATACACAGAAG
>NW_025350212.1:0-5795 GCF_016433145.1 Gracilinanus agilis
GGGTGGGGGGGTGTGATTTAAACATAGTAATGACAAAAATAAATTAGTGGTGCAAAGGAGAAAATTATTTTTCATTGATAGAACAGTTCATAACCAAAAAAGGGATATAAAGAGTCACAGAAATAAAAAGGTTAATTTTAATCACATGTAATTTAAGAATTTTTTGTCCAAATAAAACCAATGCAGCTAAAATTAGGAGGGAGATTGGAAGAGAGGATCTTTGCAACAAATTTTTCTGATAAGGGTGTCTTATTTCCAAGATATAAAAGAAAACTGATTCAAACTAATAATACTAAGAAGCATTTCCCATTGATAAAAGGCTAAAAGATATGAACAAGGCAATTTTTAAGGAAGAAATGCAAACTATCCTTAGCCATTTTTTTAAATTCCCCAAATTACTACTGATAATTTTTAATGTCCTTATTACCAAGTCTCTGGTTTCTCCCTCACAGCATCAGATTGTCAGCATTAACAAAAAAGTAAACTGACAAAAGTTTGAAGGGCTGTATATATTGTGGATAGAGCTAAGAAGTGATTCAACCATTCTAGAAAGCAATTTGGTACTATGCTTTAAAAGAAAAAACTATGCATAGCCCTTTTACCCAAAATTACTTCTACTTGGTTTATACTTCAAAGAAAGAGAAAAATTACTTGCATTATACAAAAATATTTATATCCATTTTTTTTGTTAGCAGAATTGGAAACTAAGTGGATGCTCATCAATTGAAGAATGGCTGAACAAATTATGGTTTATGAACAAAACAGAGTATCATTATATTATAAGAAATGATAAAAGTCTCAGAGAAGCCTGGGAAGACTTGCATGAAGTGATGCAGAGCAAGTTAAGCAAAACCAAAAGAGCAATTTACAATGCAATTACAATGCAGTGAGAGTCTGGCACAAGTCCAGATCCCATCTGTGGGGAGAAACAGGATTATTTAATAGTCTTTTTATCTGGACCCCATCAAGAATCAATGCAGTCAGGCAAGGCCCTACGTTTTGATTTTTCTGCCCTGCAAGTCAAGACACAGACAGGATGGCTTGTCTGAGATAAAATCTGGACCCCTCCCAGTGGTTCCTTTTATTATTGAAAACATATTAATTTAATCTTCTAGGATAGCCTTAAGTTTTATAAAAAGCCTCTAAGTACCCTATAGTAAATCAGAAGTTAAGGAGTTTAACAATTCTTCCCCAAGCCGAAAAAAGCAGAAATTAGCAGAAGCTGATCTGTATCTTTTCCCCTGACATCCAAGGACACTGAAAGCAGGCCCAAACGAATTCCATTCTCATTTAGGTACTTTCCAATAACAAAATACACCACAATCTTAAAGGCTTATTCCTCAACATATCTTTCAAAGTAGAGAAGCTTTCTATTAAAATAACTCTTAGATAAAATGAGACTCATTTTTTAATCCTGACCTTGTCTCATCCAGGCATAATCTTCTTAAGAGAAATTTTCTGTAAGTTATATGTCAATCATTTAATTCTGTACCCTTGGTGTGGCTGTGCAGCTGTGAACTCCATTATGCTTTGTGAGAAACTGTTCTTTGAAATGGTATAAAACAGTGATTCCCAAAGTACCACCCCCTGGTGGGTGCTCTAGTGATCCAGGGAGGCGGTGATGGCCATAGGTGCATTTATCTTTCCTATTAATTGCTATTAAAAATATTTTTTAAATTAATTTCCAGGGGGCTAAGTAATATTTTTTATGGAAAGGCCAAAAAAGTTTGGGAACCACTGGTATAAAATAAAAAATGCTCAGAGACATTTTTAGAGCAGTCTTGAGCTAACCATTAGTCTGACTGTTCTCAATTTTCTATTTCATCCTTATTCGTCCAATGCCACTCAAGCTCCATTCAAAATCCCTGTTAATATAGAGCTGGATCTCTATACCCATCAGGTTGCAAAGATGGTATCTATACCTGAAGGACACTAAGAAGCTATTTCCCAAAAAAACCATGATGACATGTAAAGAAAGCACATCTGTAATTGGTTCCAGCTAGACTACTAAATAGTTGGAAGGAGCTGTATAACCAGAAGTGTCCATGTGTTCAAAAAGGCCTAAGTCAACAATGGTCATCTCTCTCTTTATTACAATTATATTTGGGGAAAGAAGATAACTTCTCACTACTGTTTGTGTGAATTCTATTGTAAGGACACAATAAAAATGACAATACTACTGAAATGAATTTATTTATTCAGTGCCATACCAATGAAACTCTTCCCCCAAGGTAGAACAGTCCCCCAAACACTTAAGGTCTCCTCAACCTTTTTCTTATCAAAATATTAAGTTTTTGGGTGGGATCTTTGAGTTTATCAAACACTATGTTAGTATGTTTGTTCATGTACACCCCACACATATCAGACTGGCTATTATGACATGAAAGGAAAATGACAAAAGTTGGAGGAGATGTGGAAAAATAAAAACAGTAATATACTGTTGGGGCAGTTATGAACTGATTCAACCATTCTGAAGAACAATTTGGACCTATTCCCAAAGAGTTATAAAAGTATACATACCCTTTGACCCAGCAATATCATTAACTAGGTTGGCATTCCAAAGAGATTATAAAAAACAAAAAGGAAAAGGATCTGTATATACAAAAAATTTTATAGCAGCTTTTTGTGATGGCAAAGAATTGGAAAGTAGGGGGATAACAGTAATTGTTGGGGCGGGACAGGGGGGTGGCTGAGTAAGTTATGGTATATGAGTGTAACAGAATACTATTGTGCTATAAGAAATGACAAGCAGGAGGATTTCAGAAAAACCTGGGAAGATGCATTACATAAGCTAAAGCAAGGCTCAGAACCAGGAAGACATTGTACACTGCAACAGCAATACTATACAATGAATAACTGTGAATAACTTAGCTATTTTCAGCAACAATTCCAATGAACTCATAATGAAAAATGTCATCTACTTCCAGAGAAAAAAACCGAGGGCATCTGAATCCAGACCAGACTGTATATTTCACTTTTTTAAAATTTATTTTTGTTCACATTTTCTTCCACAAAATGATTACTATGGGAAAATGTTTTCCATGATTGCACACGTAAAATCTGTATCACATTGTTTACTGTCTCAGCAAGGAAGGAAAGGAAGGAGGGTAAGAAAAAATTATGGACTTGTGAAGAGAGAATTAAACTCTCTTTGTTTATTTTTAATGTAATCAATCAGCAACCTTTAATTTAATCCATCAAAAATTTAAAGTACGCCTACTTAACACTTAGTAAGTCACTAAGAGAGTTCACAAGTCACTTACTAGGAAAAAAAAGTTCACAGCCCCCAAAGGCCACAAGCACTCCCCCACCCCAACTCCACACCTGGGCAGTGCTAGGCAAATTGGGAGGGTATGATTGGTTCCTATGAAGTGGGAAAGAGACAGGAAGTGAAGGGGAAAAGGACTATAAAAGGAAAGACCAAGGAGAAGATCCATGGACTTTCCTTGGCTCTTCATGAGGACTCTAGGTTGGCACTTTGGGGGAAAACTCTCTTCAGTGTGAGCTTTGGTAAGATTCTTGGTGGTCTTAGCTTCTGCACTGAAGGTTCTCGGCAGATTTTTCAGCTTCTCCTGGCTCTTCAAATTTCAGCTTCCTAATCAGGGCTTTGAATTCTGGTGAGATTCACTTTTGGATACGCATCTGCAATCTGGAGTTATTAGGATTAGGATTTAGGGTATTTGTAGCTAGGTGATTTTTTCTGCCTCTTTCCTATATTTTCCACTTTAATATCTCTACCTTGCTATAAATAAAAGCTGCTTACAGTCATTTTAACTTGAGAAGTTAATTACTTTTATAAAATGGTGACCATAACATTAATCATTTTTTAACCATTATTATTTTTGTCAAATAAAAATTTTTGGCAACCAATTTGAATTATTACAGACTTGAAAAATTTTTTAATTTTAAAAATTGGTTTTATATGTAATGGGGGGGGGAGATCATCAAATTAAAGTATTTTCATGTTTTTAACTTGTTCCAGTGATGAATTTTTCTACTTTTTAGTCATACTAGTTTTGATCATTACTACTTTGTACTATAGTTTAAGATTTAGTATTACTAGACCCCCTTCCTTCTCAATTTTTTTATTTCCCTGGGGAAACCTTTAGTTCCTGCAGTATATTATCTGGATCTCTAAAGTTTCGTTGGTATGGCACTGAATAAGCAAATTAATTTTGGTAGTATTGACATTTTTATTATATTGGCATGGCCCAATCTTGAGTAATATCTTGCCACTTATCCTGATTTGGTTATCTGTTTTATCTGCCAAATATTTCCAGGAGTACTATTTATAATAACAAAAAACTTAAAACTGAGCCTACAAGATAATAGTTTAACAAATTATGTGTTAATGTAATGAGAATATTTGTACTATATGAATTTTTTTTTAACCAGCAAAACCTATAGGAAATGATTTAAAGAAAAAAGCCCGGAAAGAACAATATACATAATAGCAATAGCAATGCTGTTGGAGACACCATTTAAAAAAGCAACTAAAACTAGGTCAAATATGATGGATGTTGGTCCCAAGTTATTAAAGTACACATCCATACTTTCATTCTAAGTTCAGTTAAAGCATACATCGCTAATTTCTGTTAACCAATATAAACTATTACACAAAAATATAAAGTAATATGTTCTATCAGCTCCAAATCTTATGAGAGGTGATTATGCATAAGAAGGTATTTCTTCAGGGCTATTTGTTAGTAAGTGAATAACATATCAAAAGAAATTATATCAATTTTTCAACACATCTTAACTACAAAAATCAGCTTATTTATGTTTGTCCTGTTAATTATTTTAGGTTTCCATTTTTAAAAAAGCTATAGATTAATTCTATACCTCTATAGAATGCACTGAAAAGATAAGGGCATGATGACCACTGGCAAATATTTCTATAGTATGAGCCAAACATTTACAACATGCTTTCAGTTAAACAGAAACTAGAGTTTTGGTGATAAAGTTTTGAAAACCTTTTTACCATGAAAACCTTTCTACTGAAGCTATGGAAATAAATGGTCAAAATGTTGAACCTCCCTAAAACAAATGTCTGGTGTCCAAATGTATAGGTTCGGTCAATAAATAGTACAATATTTTCTTGAAAAATTATCAGACAGGAAAATAATATTTGCAGTAAACCTTTCACTTACTTGCCTTAGTAAATTGAACCTAATCTAGCCTAAAAAATACTTGGTCAATAATGAAGTTTGGTCAACAAGCATTTATCACACTGTGCCTAGTACTGGACAAAGAAATAAAAGCAAAAAGATAGTCTCTGCCCTCAAGATGTTTATATTATAACGTGGGGAGACAACACATATGAAGAAAGTGAAAAACAGGGGAAGGAAGAACTATCCAATAGTAGGGCATGTGAAGGGGGAAAGAGAGGAGTAAAATAGTCAACAGTACACCCAGAAGAAGAATCAAAACATGGATGGCTAAGGTACATTAAATGGAGGTTCTTAGAGGTTCCCCTTCTGAATGGATGGCTCCTGCCATAGCCATTCAATTAGAGAAAGAGGTCAGAGAGTAGAATGCTTTCAAAGCATAAACTGAAGGCCAGGTGAGCTATGACAGGATGAAGAAATTTCATTTTTTTATTAATATTTTTATTGTTTTAAGTATATACGGTTGATTTTATTTTATTATGTTTATTTTTTTAATTTTTTATTTTTAGAAAACTTTTCCATGGTTACATAATTCATGTTTTTACTTTACCCTTCACCCCTTCAATCCCCCCTCCCCCGAAGCCAACTCACATTTCCACTGGTTTTAACATGTGTGGTCAGTCAAGA
>NW_025350213.1:0-3235 GCF_016433145.1 Gracilinanus agilis
CAACTTTATTCCACAAGAATATCCAAATAGCCTGGTGTAGTCATTTTCTTCATCAATGAGAGAAGCCTTAAGCAAATGCAACAGATTTACCAAGTTACATATTCATTATAAAATGTATACAAAAATAGAAATTAAAAGGATGAGATGAAATTCAATATTTGATCCTAGAGTTGTGCAGATTATTGAGTAGGAGGGGTGGAATGGTTAGATCTATCCTTTTTAAAAACACTTTGGCAGCTTCGTGGAGGATGGATTTGATAGAGAAAAGATTTGAAGCAGGCTATTGGCAGTCAATCAGTCAACAAGCATTTATTAAATATTAAATATTTGCCAGATATTGTGCTAAACTCTAGAACTACCTTGCAGAAATAAATACAATGCAAAATCAAGCAGAGAGAAAAAAAATCCCTATCTTAAAACTATTAAGATTAAAATTCTCTGGAAACCACATCTTAATTTATAATTATTTATAATAAAAAGCAGGCCAGTGACAGAAAAGCACCAGTCACATGTGGCTGCCTGTTCCCTTCACAAGCCTCTTCCCCAGCTGGTTGCACCTGCTTCCCAGCCAGAACTCAGGCACCCTGGTGCCCTCTTGGCCAGCCCTGAGCCCTACTGTGTGTGTACACTGGAGTTTCACTCCCCTGCACTGGCACTCTTCTAGCTGCCTCTCTCAAAGCCAAGCTGTGTAGCCACAGCACAGGCATACCTATGCTCTCCTAGGTACCTCCTCTCTTTGAGGTTCTGAGGCAAAAAGAGTCCCTACTTCCTTTTCATAGTCCAATTTATGCCCCTTGTGACATTCCTTTCCTGAGTCCCTCTGATCTGGCAGGCTCCAACCTCAGTCTAGCTCAGAGGCAGATCTTCCAGATTCCAGGAATCACCAAGTGTCCTTAAAATGGCCATACAGCATGGGTACGGTTTCTCTCAGCTTTATAGGGAGGGTCCATCCATAGCCTCAGAGATCTATGGTTCAGAGGTTCCGAAGTATTATCTTTTGCTTTAAAATCCAAAGGTTGTCTTAGAGTGTCTCCACCCCCACTCAAAACAAGGACATGCTAATGTTAAATTTCCACAAGAAGTTTAATTTCTAACGACAGAAGAAAACATAAATAAAGGGGAGGACAAGAGGCAGAGGGAAAGTTGAAAGTATCTGGGTGAGGGGACAAGGTAGGGATAGTCCACAAGTGATGAGTTAAGAATTTCAGCCTTCTTCATGAGAAAGAAGACAAGGTAAAACACTATTCTGGCTATTAAGAAGCTGCCAAGCAGAAGGTAAAACACTATTCTGGCTATTAAGAAGCTGCCAAGCAGAAGTTGCAGATATCATTTGGATGTTAAGGGCAATGTGACATCTTGGATAAGTAGATTTGAAAATCATTTGTATAGAAACGATAATTAAATCCATGAGAGATGAAGTGATCTCCAAGTGAAATAGTAAAGAAAGAATGGAGAAGAGGACTCATGACAGATATTTGGCAGAACATACACTTAGTAGGCTTGACCTGGATGAAGATCTAGCAGGGTTACTGAGAAGGAGTTGTGGGAAGCATAAGAAGAGAACTAGGAGTTGCGCTGGAGTTTCCTGATATCATAGACTTCCAAAACATTTTCTTGATAGTATGTTCTAGTGGATATGATTGTTAGTCAGATATGGCAGGTAGTTCATAGGTCTGAGAGTGAGTGAGCCCGGAGGGATGTTTGCATGTTTTGATGAACGTGCCAAGACGAAGGTCTTAGGTAGAGATCTGGGGAGTTTTGTTCACTTTCTAAACCACAGCCTCAGAGAATAAAGGGCGCTGTGAATGCGAAGGACATCAAGTACAGATCCTGAATCAGGGGCTGTTTTTGGATGATGATATTGCAGAAGGCAATTGGATTTGGTATTGAACCTAGGACTCTCTAAGAATGAGGAGGTGACAGTAGTGTAAAAAAAAAAAGAAAAAAAATTTGCGTGCGGAAACTACATTTCCCAGCATGCCTCAGGGTTCCCTCCCCTCTACTTCCTGGTGTGGGATTGGTTTTTATATGGACCAATCCCGGGTGAGGAGGGGGGCTTTTTTGGGCTTGTGGGTCAGAGCCTTTAGCTTAGGGCTCTAGTCAGTTTCAGGCTGCTGGAGCTCGGGATTTTGCGCTATTAAAGTTTTGCTAGTTAAAAGTTAAAGAATTTTTGTTATCCTTTCATAGACTGAGACTGAGATAAGTCCTCCTAAAGCCCCAACACTTCCATCAGCAACATTAGGCTTATGAAGATACAATAGGGGAAGCTCAAGGAAAAGAAAAAAAAAAGCTTGCCGGTAAATTGATACTTTCATGATCTTGATGAGTGAGAAGTGGATAACTACAGAGTGGGTTTGTGTTTGCAAACACATGTACAAATAAAGTTGTGTGTGCCTGTGTATTTGGGTTCACTGTAACAATAAAATCAATCCACTTCAATTCAGTAAATACTTTTGGCATGCCTAGGATGAGCCCTAAACCTTCATTAATGAGTTTCGAATTTAGTGGGTTTGGTAGGGAAGCTTTGTGGCAAGCAAGTTCATAAATAATTATGATGCAAAATAGTGTAAGACAAATGAAAAGAAGAGATCCAGGTAAAACCCAGTGGGAACTATGAGGATGGAGTGATCACTTTCATTGGGTAAGGGGAAGACTTCAGGAGGGAACATTACATCTGAGTTGGTCCTTAAGGAAAAGGAAGGACTCCTATAGCTTGAATAAAAGTATAGACCCTTTTCCATTAACTTGCCTCTCCTTCATAGCATGACAAGTGTAATACTAGCTCACCTTCTGACTGGCACAAACGTAGGGGTTGGAGAAATTGTTTACCCACTTTATTTATAGGTTTCCATGTGAACAGGGTGAGTAGTAGTCTTCCACATCTGAACTCTAAGAACAGATTCACCATTCTTGTAAATGCATATGAGTCACTTGGAATATATCCTCAAAGTACCCCAAACCCCATAAACCTCACATATGGTTCCAAAATTACAACAGGAGAAAGTCTGTTGTTCAGTTTAATTTGATTCAATCAGTATTTGCAGAAGGTCATCAGGGTTAATGTAGTTAATATAGTAGGCACTTTGCAGTATAGATACAGAAAAAGAAAGGATATGGCCTTTGCCTGGCTTTCAGTAATTTACTGCCTCATTCAATATGATAATTTATATGAAACTATCTTCTAAATGACAAAGTGTTCTTCAAATATAAGATATTAATTATAACAATACATGGT
>NW_025350214.1:0-2339 GCF_016433145.1 Gracilinanus agilis
ATAAGCATTGGTTCCGAGGCAGAAGAGCTGTAAGAGCTAGGCATTTGGAATTAAGTGATTTGCCCAGAATCTCACAGGTAGGAAGTATCTAAACTCAAATTTGAACCCAGTACCTCCCATAGTCTAAGCCTGGCTCTATCCATTGAGCTGCCAAGCTGCCTCTAAGCATATTATTTCCATAGGGCTACCACCTTCTCTTTCACAACCAATGTTCCTTAGTGGGCATAGGGGTAATCGTTTTATAAGAAAGGATTTGCAGACAACCAGTTACTTAGATAACAAATAGTAAGTGGAAGGAATAGACCAGCTGTTAAAAAAAGTACACAGTTATTTGAATGTATTCAAATGATGATGTTCTGAGGGTTTTATGTGTGTAGCTTTTCACTCTTTCTCCTTGGAAAATTATATACAGATATATAGCCTAAGTGGAAGTTATTATTTTCCTGCTGTAGGAATCTTACTTTCCCTTTTAGTAGAAATAAATATGCAGTAAATTAATTAATTAATTTTAAAATGTCACTAATTCCAGAGGACCAAATTTTTCTTTCAGAAAAAAAGACCGTTGAGTAGTCTAGCACCTTACCTTGTCCAATTTCAGACCTAATTGTTTGGATCTTTTGACAAAATGTATCCATCAGAAATTTACCCAAGATTTATTTATTCCACAAACACCTAATATGTACCAATCATTATACTAGCCCTTTGGGGTAAAAAGACAAAAAATAAAATATTACCTGTCCTTGAGTGGCTTACTTTCGATTGGAGGGGCAAATCAATGCGTACTGGCAGATATAAGACATATTAAAATGCAAATTAAATTCTTAAATAGAGGGGAAGGTCAGGAAAAAAATTTGGATAAGAGATGATCTTGAGCTGAGCTGAGAAGAAAGCTAGGAATGCTAAGGGTGAGGGGGGAGTAGTTCCCAAATTTCTCTTAAAAGAAAGATAGAGGAAATTAGCAAGTATCTAGTTTAGTTGGGATTATAGAATTTGTGAAGGGGACCAATGAGTAATAAGCCTGAAAAGATAAGCCAAGGCCATGCTACTAATTATTTTAAATGCCAAATACAGGAGTTTGTATTTTATCACAGATTCACTAGAGAGTCAATGTATCCCCTTCGGAAAGGAGAACATGGTTTTACCTAAAGTATCAGTTTGGTAGATCTGAAAAGGCTGCATTGGAGAAGGGAGAGGTTTAAAGGAGACCAGTCAAGAGGTTACTGAAATAGTCAATCTAGAGGTGATAAAGTGTCAGAAAGTGTAGCCAACAGCTTGCATATGTTAGGAGTTCTGAATTCTTTTTTTTTTTTAATTTTCGATAAGTTTTCATATGGTCTGGGTTAACCCTCTCATTAACTGAAGAAAGTCCTTGCTATCCTTAGAGGAATCAACTTACTCCAGTTTCCAATTAAATGATACTGTTAAATATTACTTACATGACTCAATGACATAATATTGAGTTTTATTTTACCTGTATTTTAAATATTTGAAACTTTACATTTTTAGACTCAAGAGTCTGAGGTGTTACATACTAGCTGTTTAATTTTTCCAATTGATATACTTCCACTGAGATACAGATGTGTAATGAAAACACTATAATTGAATTTGTTTCATTACCGGATGAACCAATGCAAGCTAACTGAAAATGATATAAATGGGCAAATATTCATTAATAACAAAAGCTTCTCCCTGAAACCAGTAGTCACTTTCCAAAACAAACGCCTTTTAATTCCTTCTGATTTATTTTTATTCTTGCCAATTCTTTGTCACAGTTGGATGCCTTTAAGTAAACCAGTCAGTTTTTATAGAAGCCAATTTTCATTTAAACTCTTGAAAGCTGGTTTAAACCTAAGCGGTTCTCTAGGATCCAATGCATATTAACTGAAATGAATACATCTTTGGAATTGGGAAGGTTGTAACAGAAACTAATGCAGTTTTATAGCAGATTTGCATTTTTCCACATGCATTTTACATATATTAATGCTTATTATTTATATCAACAAGATCCTATAGTGTATTTATATGCAGACATGCACAATTTGTCTATATTTTTAAACATTTAGAGTGTCCTTAAGCCAAATCTGCTTAAAATCATTGCTAATAACTGTCCCGAGAATAAAATATCTATATGTAGACATGACTGTGCATATGCTACATATGAATAGATGTCATTATTTAATGCTCTCTGAACCTTTACTTTTGAAATTAAAAAGGATGTTTTCTTGAAGAAGTAGTTAACTGGCTAGGTAGACTCATAAGGCTAGGAGGGACCTTGAGATCATTTTTAGTCCCTGACTTTGGAAACATAATTAGAATCTACCCTATTTTTTTAAAAAAAA
>NW_025350215.1:0-1098 GCF_016433145.1 Gracilinanus agilis
GACATTCAAAGAGCAACTAATCCCAATACTATACAAATTATTTGATAGGATAGGCAAAGAAGGAGTCCTACCAAATTCCTTTCATGACACAAATATGGTACTGATTCCAAAGCCAGGGAGATCAAAAACAGAGAAAGAAAACTACAGACCAATCTCCCTAATAAACATAGATGCAAAAATCTTAAATAGAATACTAGCAAAGAGACTCCAGCAAGTAATTAAGAAGATCATCCACCATGATCAGGTGGGATTTATACCAGGAATGCAAGGTTGGTTCAACATTAGGAAAACCATCCACATAATTGATCATATCAACAGTCTAACAAACAAAAATCACATGATTATCTCAATAGATGCTGAAAAAGCGTTTGACAAAATACAGCATCCATTCCTATTGAAAACACTGAAAAGTATAGGAATAGAAGGACCTTTCCTAAAAATAATAAACAGTATATACCTAAAACCATCAACAAACATCATATGCAATGGGGATAAATTAGAAGCCTTCCCAATAAGATCAGGAGTAAAACAAGGATGCCCATTATCACCTCTATTATTCAACATAGTACTAGAAACACTACCAGTTGCAATTAGAGAAGAAAAAGAAATTGAAGGTATCAAAATAAGCAAGGAGGAGAGTAAGTTATCACTCTTTGTAGATGATATGGTGGTCTACTTAAAAAATCCTAGAGAATCAACTAAGAAGCTTGTAGAAATAATCAACAACTTTAGCAAAGTTGCAGGATACAAAATAAATGCACATAAATCATCAGCATTTCTATACATTTCCAACACACTAGAGCAGCAAGAAGTAGAAAGAGAAACACCATTTAAAATCACCCTAGACAATATAAAATACTTAGGAATCTATCTACCAAAACAAACACAGGAATTATACAAAAACAACCACAAAACACTTTCCAAACAATTAAAACTAGATCTAAACAATTGGAAAAACATTGATTGCTCATGGGTAGGACAAGCTAACATAATAAAAATAACCATTCTACCCAAATTAATTTACCTATTTAGTGCCATACATATCAAACCACCAAAAAACTTCTTTACTGAATTAGAAAATACTATAACAAATTTCAT
>NW_025350216.1:0-3858 GCF_016433145.1 Gracilinanus agilis
CATATATATATATATTCTATAGGGTAGATTTTAGATTTTATATATTTGAGAAAACAAAACCTAAATTGTTAAAGTTTTGCCATATCTCCTACAGAATCAATTTAGTATGGTAGTTAATAGAATTATGAGCTTGGAGTTAGATCTGAGTTCAAACTTCATTTTTTATGCTTAAAAGCAGAAACTATGAAAGTCATTTAACCTCCATGCGCCTCTAATCATTTCCTAGGACTTACCTCCTATCTCATAGATACTTCTTGTGTTTTAGAGGGAGTACTCACACTAACAGTGGAATATGAAAAATCTTTCATTATTCATATACTTTATTTCAGAAGGTCTCTCTCCTATCATTTGCCACTTTTCACTGAGGGATCTCCATAAAATGATGAACACTTAGTTTTTACAATTGATATGTTAGTGTGATTACTTCAGAGGTGTCTCAACCTCTATAAGGAATGGCTTTATAATAATTTGGACATATTTCTTGGTATCCAAAAATACAACCATTTAAACTTTGAGAGCTATAAGTTGGTATCCACTTGAATGTTTTCCTTTTTAAAGCATACTACTGGATGAGTCTTGTTTTCACGTTAAAACCTAGACTAGGGGTGAAGTCAAGATGGTGGCTTAGAAGCAGCCAAAATTGATTCCTCTGTGAAAACCCTTCCACACAAATCAAAAACAAAGCACTTCAAGGGTATAGAAAGCCAAATCCAACAAGAAGACAGAGCTGAGGGACCCTCCTGCTTGATTCAAATTAAAAGATTTAATTCCCGGGTTTAAGGAAAAGAAAGAAGGAAGCTCCCAGAGCCTTTCCCCCATCTACTGTGCAGAGACTCAGGCAGTAGGTGGGATCTCAGGTCAAGGGCTTGAACCAGGCCAGAGAGCCTTGTTACCACAACTACATGAACCTTAGGGCTCTGACCACAGCTGGCAGGGAGGCAGATGGAGGAGAGAAGTGGAGAAGAGAGGGCAGCTGGTCTCAGTCATCAGCCACCATGCCTCCATCTTGGGCCTCTGCCTCTAGAAATTTTGGCCTCAAGGCACATTTAGCTCTGCAGATCAGCTCAACTGACTTAATCCAGTTTATCAACAGTGAAGAGAAGAAGCCTCCAAAGTCAGAGAGGCTTATTCCCATGGAGCTGGCAAAAAAACAGACAGACAGAGAGCCAGGCTCAGCAGTGGGACAGAGCCATGGGTCTCTCCGGCTCCATCCAACCTGAAAGGTACACAGATAAAGTAGAATTTTCAGGTTTAAGGGAAAGATCCAAAACCCCTCCACCACCTACTGTGCTGAAATCCACTATAGGAATCTAGCTGAGTAGTATCCCATGGTAAAGGCTGTAACCGTGACAGAGTACCTTGGTACCATCACAGGAAGCTCAGGGCACTGATGGGACAGCTGGCAGGAAGGTGGCTGCCAGAAAGGAGTTGAGAAGAGGACCAAGGGCAACTGCCTTCAGTCTCCACACCTTCACTTTTACCTCAGCCTCTGCTAGCAGCTGGGGAAGATCTCATTTCAGGGCACATTAATACAACTTGTCAGCTGCATCAGCCTAATCCAGTTAATAAGGTGAGCATAGAAGAAGCCCCCTCAGGGCAGAAAAGACCAAACTCATAGATCCAACAAATAAATAGAGAAGCAAGAATAAAGTCAATAAAGAGGAGGGAAAGAAGGGGGAAAATATGAGTAAACAACAGAAAAAGAAAAAAATAAATTACAATCTACAGTTTTATTCAGGTAATGAACAAAGAACTTATTGAACAGAGGAGGACCAAGGAAGCCCAAGCAAACCTCAGGAACTCCAGCAAATTGGATGCAAACAATATAACTCAAAACAATTTTAAAAAAACTAAGAAAGGTAGAAGAAAATTGGGAAAAGAATTTAAACAAGCAAAATAGTTCATGTGGAAATAGGGGCACTTCTGAGAAAGAACTCTATGCACACCCAGAGAAAGAAACTGTAGGAGTAGAAAAGCAGAAGAAAAATAAATGATTGTTCAAATGTTTCTGTGGGGATATGAGTGGGCATGTTGACTTTGAATGATCACTCTATGGCAAATATTAATGATATGGAAATAGATTTTGAACAATGATGTATGTCAAACCCCGCGGAATTGCTTGTTGGCAGGAGGGAAAGAACATGAATCATGTAACCCTGGAAAATATTCTAAATTAATTAATCAATAAAAAAAAATTTTAAAGCATAGTACTGTCCATGACCAACTAGAAGAGATGCTCACAGATAGGATTTGAGTTTTGTTGTGCAATGAAGAACTAAGTTTCACATACTCAAGTCTGCTAAAATATTCTCTAACTGCTCCCCATCTATTCTTTTATATTATTTATAATTAAATCATTTGAGATCATTTATAATTAAATTGATATGCAATTATTTAAGAGCAACTAAGTGGCCAGAATGAAAAAGTGTTGGGCCTGGAATCAAAAAGACTCATCTTCTTGAATTCAAATTTGGCCTCAGATGCTTATAAGCTCTATAACTTTGTGCAAGTCATTTAACTGCCACAGTTTTAATGAACTGGATAAGGAAATGGTAAACCATTTCAGTATTTTTGCCAAGAAAACCCAAATGAGGTCACAGAGAGTCAGAAAGGATTGGAAAATGATTGAACAACAACAGTTATTTGATAGTCAGAATCATATCTAGAGATTAATCTTCTCTCTGTTGCACATATACTGGTGGCTAAAATATTTAAGAAAGCAAAAAAAAAAAAAAAAACACCTTCATTTCTTACTTTTCCAGATCCTTTTCTGGTAATACCTTTGCTATGTTCTAGTCTAATTTGTGATTACCGATTATGACTCTCTCATTGTTAGTGCTGCTTGACCTTTAAGTGGCTTTGTTATAGCAAGTAATGAGCTACCACGGAAACACTAGGGGATCAGCAGGTTTCTTGTCTTTCTAGATGTCATCAATGTCTTTTTTTTTTTTACTGGAGAATGTATCATTGATGCAAAAACATGAACCCATTCCTACTTTCTGGGTTTCCTGGAAAGGCCAGTTACAGCTACCCATCTGGTAAAGCATTTTTATCTACTTAGGTCTCTGATTCTGCTGTGAATAAATGGGGAAAAGAAAAGTTAGTTAAAAATTAAAGAGGAGCAGGGGTTATTAACGTACTTGTGCAGTCAGTATCAGCTCCAGAGGTCTGTTTTGTCTAATCCAAATATAGTGCTGCTTCTTTTGCAAACCAATGAATTAAAAAAAAATTCATGTATGCTGGAAATTGCAGCTCAGAGCATAGCTAACAGATATCAGTGATTTTAAGATACCATTCCAAAACAGAGAGAGAAAACACACAAAAAAGAAGTAATTTTCACTTGAGTATGGGAGGGAACACCTACATTAGAAAAAAAAATCTAATTGGATGCTGTAGGGATAGTTCTACTGGAGCATCTATGAAGCATAGAGTCAGGAGGGGCTGAAATTAGCAGGTGAGATTTAGAAATAAAAGGTAATACCATAAATAAATTAGAGAAACCCAAAATAATTCATCTATCATGTATAAAACTTAGAAAGAATTATATGAAGTGATGTAAAGTGAAGTGAACAGAACCAGGACAATAATACATACAGTAACAACAAAAATGTACAAAGATCAGCTGTGAATGATAACTATTATTAGCAATGCAAGAGCATCAAAGACAACTCCAAGAGAATCGTGATGAAAAAAGCTATCCAATTATATAGAAGAAACTGAAGTCTGAATATAGATTGAAGCACACCACTTTTCCTTTTATCTCTTTCATACTTTTTTTCCTTGTGTAAGCAATAAGTATCTTCTTTCACAACATGACAAACATGGAAAATGTATTGCATGATAGTGTGTATATATATA
>NW_025350217.1:0-7739 GCF_016433145.1 Gracilinanus agilis
TAAAAATATTTTAAAGGTATATGCCCATTCCTTTGCACAGTACCTGGTATATAGTAGGAGCAAGTGTATCAGCCCATCAATAAACATTTAGTCTGTGCCTGTCACATTTATTTAGTGCCAAGCACTAGGCTAAGCCCTGTGACTACTAAAGGAAGCAAAATCCAGTGCCTGAATTAGAGCCGCATGCACACTTTTTGATGGAGTTGATGGGGGACCACATTTTCACTGAATGTGCCTGGTCTTCCTGGAGGAGGAGGAGGCTGGGGGGAAATGATACCCCATATTTTCCTCTCATCCTGAGCTCTCTCTCCCTCCCTTCCCTTTTTTTCTCTCCCTCCTTCCATTTTTCCTTCCTCCCTCTTCCTTTCCCCTTCCCCTTCTCTCCTTCTTCTTCTCCCTCATCCACTCCTTGCAGGTACAACACCCTGAGCATCATCCCAGCTGCTCTAGGGAAGCCAGTCCGGGATGTTGCTGCCAAGGTCAGTGAATGAAGTTGTTTAGGACTCAGCTTCATCCTTTGCTTTTCTCGGGATTGGCAGTTCCCCCTCCACTGTGATGACTTGGGCTCTGCTTCCTCCACACAGGCAAAGGCCATTGGCATCCACGGGAACTTTTCTGGTGACCTGCTGCAAAGTGGAGGGATGTTAATTGTCAGCAAAGGTTGGTGGTCCAGCAAGAGGGCGGCAGGGACTCCAGCATCCTTTTCCAATCTGGAGGGTTGGGCAGGGTTAGGCTCAGGTATACGAGGGTGCAGAATGTGCCCGAAGGAGTCAGTTCATTTTCTCTAACATCTTGGCCCAGGAAATAGAGGGCTGGATTCAGAGGCAGGAAGACTGTGGGTTCAAATGCTACCCCTGCCGTTCACTAGCCATGATTTAAGTAAGTCACTTAATTTTAGTGTCAGTTTTCTCATCTATAAAATGTGAAAAATAATGCCTAGAAGCCAGACCTCAAAGACTCTCATGAGGACCAAATCTGATATATATGTAAAATTTTTTACAAACCTTAAAAGAGTACAATAATACTTACTAGCTTTTTTATTGACCAAGTGTTTTGTGTCTCATTCAAGAGCAACTAGGTGGTACCAAAGTGTGTAGTGTATGGCAGGAAATCAGGAAGACTCATCTTCCTGAGTTCAAATCTGGCCTCAGACACTAGCTGTGTGACTGGGCAAGTCACTTCATGCTGTCTACCTCAGTTTCCTCATCTGTCAAATTAGCTGGAGAAAGAAATGGCAAACCACTCTAGTATCTCTGCCAAGAAAACCCCAAATGGGGTCATGAAGAGTCAGACACAATTGGTTTGCCTCAGTTTCCTCATCTGTAAAATGAGCTCAAAAAGGATATTGTAAACCACTCCAGTATCTCTGCCAAGAAAATCCCCAATGGGGTCACAAAGAGTCAGACACAACTGGTTTGCCTCAGTTTCCTCATGTGTAAAATGAGCTGGAGAAGGAAATGGCAAACCACTCTAGTATCTCCATCAAGAAAACCCCAGATGCGGTCAGGAAGAGTCAAGCAGGACTGAAAACAGCTGAACAACAACAAAAGATAGTTGATGGAGAACGGGCTCCCTCAGTCAGCTTCCATCCTGTCTCGGGGGCCCTGGGGGAACCCTGAGTGTTGTCGGTCTGCTTCCCCACAGGTGGTGACAAGGTACTGCTGCATTTTGTGCAGAGCTCTCCCGGGGACTACGTTCCCCTGGAAACCGTCCTCCAGAAGTTGGGCATCTCTTCGGGTGCTCGCTCTAGTGAGAAGCCTCAGGTGAGTGGCTGTTTGAGTTCATGGCTAATTGGGCATCCCCAGGGCATCCTCCTGCCCCAGTGTGTTGGGGCTGTGGGGGTCCTTGGCCCTTGGGGCCTCTGTCTCTAACCTCAGAATAATATCACTGGCTCATCTTTATTTGGCACATTTTAATGTTTGCCAATCACTCGACACACAACAAACACGTGTTAATTAAATTCCTGCTATGTCAGTCAACATGTATTTCCTAAGCGACTACTATGTGCCAGGCACTGTGCTAAGTGCCCGGGGACAAAAAGAGGCAAAAGATAGCCCCGGCTCTTCAGGAGCCCCCAGTCTAATAGGGGAGATGACATATAAGCAAATAAAATATAGACTAGATAATGGGGAGATAATCTACAAAGGGAAAGACATGGGGGATTCAGAGACAAAACGAAATCATCCCTTCTCTTAGGGAGCTTACATTCTCATTTTGTCCTCATAATAGATGGTGCAGTAGAAAGAGTGCTAGATTCATCTTCCTGAGTTCAAATCCAGCATCAGACACTTACTAGCTATTTGACCCTGGACAGGTCACTTCTCCTTGTTTGGAGAAGAAAATGGCAAACCTCCAGTATCTTTGCTCTGTGACCCTGGGCAAGTCACTTCACCCTGTCTGCCTCAGTTTCCTCATCTGTAAAAGGAGCTCAAAAAGGAAATTGTAAACCACTCCAGTGTCTCTACTAAGGAAACCCCAAATGGGGTCAAGGAGAGTTGGACATAACCGAAAAACAACTGAACAGCAACTTCAATGCATTCCTCTTTTTGGTTCTCACAACAACCTTGTGAAGCTAGTTGGGGAGGTGTGAATTTTTTTAAGCCCCCATTTTACTGATGGGGAACGTGAGGCTCTTGGATTAGAATTCTTGCCACCAAACAGAATTTGTTTGGAGGGTTAGAGATGTGGGATGGGCCTTGGCTTTCTTTAAATGATGTGTATTTACTTTAGTCATTTAAAAATGTGATTCTGAGAAGGGGTCCTTAAGCATCCCCAGGCTGCTGGAGGGGTCCAGGACACAACAAAGTTTTAAAACCCTTTGTTTGTTCTAGAGACTTTCCCAGAGTATTGAGAGACTGAGAGCCCAGTCCAGGTCCCACAGATCTGTCTCTCTCTCTCTCTCTCTCTCTCTCTCTCTCTCTCTCTCTCTCTCTCTCTCCTTCTCTCTCCTTCTCTCTCTCTCTCCCTCTCCCCGTCTCTGTCTGTCTCTGTTTATCTCTTTGTCTTTCTCTCCCTCTCTGCCTCTGTTTCTCTCCCTCTCCTTTTCTCCGTCTCTGTCTGTCACTGTTTATCTCTTTGTCTTTCTCTGCCTCTCCTTCTCTCTTTCTGTCTCTGTCTACCTCTCTGTCTATCTCTCCTTTTCCCCCACCCCCAAACCCTCATCCTCCATCTTAGAATCAATACTATGCATTGGTTTCAAGGCAGAAGAGTGTAAGGCCGAGGCAATTGGGGTCCAATGACTTGCCCACGGTCATACAGCTAGAAGTAGTTGAGGTCATATTTGAACCCAGGACTTCCCATCTCCAGACCTGGCTCTCTAATCACCTAACTGTCTCTTTGGTACACCATTCTATCATTTTATATGCATTACATGAGAAACTTTTAGTGATTCTCTAGGTGGTTGGCCTGGAGTCAGGAAGACCTAAATTGAAATCCAGCCTCAGTGTGACCTTGGACAAGTCTTAAATATCCACTTAAAATAACCACTGCCTGCCTCAGTTTCTCCAGCTGTAAAATGGAGATTACATTAGCACCCACCTCCCACAATTGTCATGAGGATCAAATGAGATATTTGTGAAGCGCTTAGCACAGTGCCAGGCATATAATAGGTGCTTAATAAATGCTTATATTCCCTCTTCTCTCCCCCCCAATCCCCCACATTTCCCTGTAGCTGATAGTGCCTTCTTCATCTCCAAACAATAACCGCTTATTTACTTTGCATATACTTATATGTGTATGTGTTGCTTCCCTCATTAGAGTGTAATCTCCTTGAAGTCAGGGTCTTTCTGTCCCTCCCTTGTGCCCAGTACAGTGTTCCTTGATTAAGTCATGCTTC
Source organism: Gracilinanus agilis (assembly GCF_016433145.1). NCBI lineage: Eukaryota > Metazoa > Chordata > Mammalia > Didelphimorphia > Didelphidae > Gracilinanus > Gracilinanus agilis. The sequence continues at coordinate 3,836 of NW_025350217.1, forward strand.
CCCTTTTCTTCATGCATTTCAGAATAGCAGGTAGCTTCCCTGATACAGCCCTCCCCTTCCAGCATCCAATGGTCCCTCGTTTTCTGTTCTCAGTGCAATGAGGAAGTGTGCATGAGATGACGGGTCCAACTCCCAGAAGCATCCTCCCCTGCCCGATTCCTGTAGACGTTCTCCTCCTCCTCGATCAGAGCCTGGAATGGAGCCAAGACCTGCCCGGGAGCCATACGTGACCCGTGAATACTATTCATTAAAACTGGGTTATCGAATGACGTCTCGGAATGAGTTGAGTCTTTGTGCCTGGGAGCCGGCATCTCCCGCTTCTGCTGGACGGTCTCCTTCCCTTTGGGTCAGGGAGGTGTGAGCCGCTGCTGTTGCCCAGAAAGAGAGCTTTGGACATGGGTGTGCCAGGCTGCCCCTTTCTTTTTCCAGGAGAGCCTTGTCTGGGATTCTTTTTGGCATGCGGGCTGGGCTAGATGGTCAAGGAGGTCCCTTTTAGCTTTGAAATTCCACGATTCTGTAAATAAGCTGGAGAAGGAAATGGCAGACCCCTCCAGTATCTTTGCCAAAAACAAACAAAAAGCCTGGTTTGCCTCAGTTTCCTCATGTGTAAAATGAGCTAGAGAAGGAAATGGCAGACCCCTCTAGTATCTTTGCCAAAAACAAACAAAAAGCCTGGTTTGCCTCAGTTTCCCCATGTGTAAAATGAGTTGTAGAAGGAAATGACAGACCACTTTAGTATCTTTACCAAAAACAAACAAAAAAACCTGTTTTGCCTCAGTTTCCTCATGTGTAAAACGAGCTGGAGAAGAAAATGGCAGACCACTTTCATATCTTTGCCCAAAAAAGCCCAAATGGAGGCAGGAAGACAACTAAAAAAATAACTGAGGAACAACAAAATATAGTATTTTAGGGTTTACAAAGCATCTATTTACAAGGGTTCTTGTGAGGTTAAATGAGATATTTGTAAAGCACATGACAAACCTTAAAACATTATGAAGTACGGGCTATTTTTATACATACATTTTCTCATCTGATCTTCCCCAAAACCCTGGGAAGTAGTAGGTGCTACATTCTCATCCACCCATTCTGCTGGGGACATCTTCCTATGCTTGGGGTAGACACCCCCCCTAATTCATGCACGGACTCGAGGCCCTTTGATTACCCTCCACCCAGGTTAGCCCGTCTGCCGAGATGGTTTTCCAGAGTGTGACCACTGTGGTGGCTGTGGCTTCTTGGAGCCACAGGTGAGAGCTGGAGGTCAGGGGGACATCACAGGAGGAAAAGAGTCCCCAAAAGGGTTTGGCAGGCCTCACCATTTCTAGTAGTCTTTCCTGAGCACCCCATTCACCCCATGTACCCTACTGGAGAGTCAGAAGGACAGTAAAAGGCTTCTCCTTTAGGAAAGACTTGGGCAGCTGAGAAGGATTGGAGAGGGAAGAGATGGGGAGCAGGAGACAGATCAGGAGGCCATCAGAATACTCTGAAATAGAGGTAATGAAGACCTCAGCTACGGGGATTAAAGGGCTCAGATGTGAAAGGGAGAAATGGCAAGGCCAGATAAGTGACAGGCTGCCCAAGGAATAAGCTCTCTCATTAGAGAGCACACCGTCTACTCTGCCATGCTCACAAGAGGATAATCAAGGTCCCAGACTGTCCTGACTCCTGGACATTCTTTTCTTTTATGGAGATGATACATAAAAGTGAGTCTCCTGCACAGGGTTGGTGATGACTGCTCCATCACATTCAACCAATGGGGCATCATAGGTCATTATACAGAGGGACTATTCACCCTGAAACATGAGAAAGTATAGATGGGAAAACAAAGGAGACAGCCTGAGGCAATTCCAAATTTTTCAGACTTATTTCTGTGCATGTGTATATGTTTAAGCATAATCACTGACCCTGGCCTTATCTATCACAAGAGGAAACTAAAACTCTGAAAAATAAAAGGCTAGTACCTCCAGAAAAGTCAGGAAAGAAGTCAGTCTTTTTTACTCACCCACGTGGTAGTTCTAAGGGGAAAAAAATCCAAGAGCAGTCTTAAGTCCCAAGCCAGAACTCCTTCAAGGTCAAGTTGAAGATGAAAGATCTCATCACAGGAAGTTCTTGCCACTTTTAAAGACCATTCCTTTTGTCACTTCCTGTGCCTTTCTTCTACTTTACGTGGATCAATTACAGCTAAAGCTTTGCTTAGGACTGCCGAAAGGGCAGTCAGTTGATTCTGATTCACCTACTATCGCACACATGGGCCACAGACCTCCACATATTTAAGGGTAAGTGGGATGTATACGCTTCTGGTGATTAAATCTAAAAATGAGCAGGGGAGAGTTAATCCCATCTTCACAGAGTATAAATGATTTTTACAAAATAACAAGTTTACAAAACAATAGGCAATAGCCAATACACATTCAAAGAAAGTACCAAATTCTCAAAATTCACAATACATCAATTTATGTAAAGGTTACTAATACAAGTTTCCTCCAACTAGTTTATGGACTTCTACAAAGGTATTTTCCCCAGGTACAAGTATAGAATGGTACAAATATAGTGCACAACAGAATATATATTTCCAATAGCAAAATTACAATAGCTAATGTGACATAAAGTAACAGAAATATATATGTATATGTTAACTAACACAATTTAAAAATGGATCCACAAATTTTCCCTTCAAAAGATTTGTCAATCACAGTGTAGTGTCTTTTAAAAATACAGATACTGAATTTGTCATAATTTATGAAGTTATTATTAATAATTGCTTGTTTCTAATTCCTACAGTTCATGTAGCTCCTTTTTGTACAAAGTGGCATATAAGTGATTGATAGTTGGATTCCTGCAAAGGGGCAATGGTCACTGCTTGACCTTCATACTATTTTTCTTTTTCATAAAGTCTTTCAGTTAAAGATTTTAGTTCCTTCCTTAATGCTTCTGCCAAGTCATTGGTCTCTATATTTTTCTGTTCGTGGCCTTTTGATACATAAACTGTGACTCTCCTTAATTTCTCAAGGTCTAGATTAGGCCAGTTTTGGCAGTTTTTCTTAAAATAATTCTGGACCACTTTGTAACAGTTGTTTACAAACTGTCTTCTAATTTGCCTTACATTCCTCTCTTTAAGTCTATGTCAAGGTCTATGTACCTTCCTCCCAGCTCAATAAGTCTATCCATAAACTGGGAGGGTATTTCATCATCTTATTACTTAAGGCTCTCAAACTTGGTCCATGTGCCTGGACTATCAGAGCTATATCTCATTGACTTTAGCAATGTTTCTCTAGCATGGCATAGTTGTAAATATTCTCCTTTATCATTTACATCCCATTTTGGGTCATGCTCCAGCTAATGAACCACATTCCTTCCCTGGGCTTTATTAACAACAGAAATAATTTTTCTTTTCTCCCATTCTGTCAAAAAGGCTTGGAGCAAGTTTTGTACATCCTGGTATGCAGGATCATACGTACAAAATGTATTGTCCAGGGTCTTAATAACTACAATAGGCTCATCCTCGAAAGAAGGAACATTTTGCTTGACCTTTTTAATATCCTGAGGAGTAAAAGGTGTGTGGTGCCTTAAGGTCATCATGTCCCCATTCCTCTTTAAGGTGGGCACTTCTCTTAAGGGGAAAAGGCCTTCAAATGAATTGGTTGTGGTTCTTGTCTTTTTACTGGATGTCTGTGTTGATACAGAGAAAGTAAGGGAAGGGCCAAGGGGAGGGGGAGAGGAAGGAGCTGGGTTAGGGTATAGGCAGGACAGGTGGCTGGGACAAAGGGCAGGAGAGGGCAGGGTAGCCAGAAGCTGTACAAGATGAAAGAGGAGAAAGAGGTATAGGTGGGGAATGATTTTCCTTCTGAGGTATAGATGGGGAGTGATATTCCATTTGTATCTGGAGACCAGGCAAGGATATATATAT
>NW_025350218.1:0-3236 GCF_016433145.1 Gracilinanus agilis
GAGGAAGCTCTAACTTAACGCCCGCCCGGCGCTGGAAGCTGGGGCTCAGGACAGGGTAAGTCCTCTCCCTGCCATGGGCCACCAGCACCCCGTGCCCCTGCACTGGCCCCAGTTCCTGGACTTGGGGGTGGTTCTGAGCCTGGCAGGGCTGCTGCACTCTCCCTGGCGGCTTGCAGCAGTGAGGGGTCTGGGTGGCACTCCCGATGGGCGGATGCGAGCCAGTGGGCGGACACAGGAATAAAGTTGGCGGGCAGGAGGTGGCTGGCATCGGTGACCTGATCTGGAAAGTGGGGATAGGAGCCAGCTCCAAATCACTCCGTCCCTTCTTCCCCTTTCCTCCATTCCCTCTTCTTTGCAGCCCTCTTTCCCTCGTCCTCCCGGCAAGGCAGCTCCCCCGTTCAGGGTTTGTTGTGCCCTCGGAGATCAAGTCAATTTGCTTTTCCCTCATTCCCCCCCAGAAGCCTAGGCGCTGGAATGGCCCCCCTGGGGCCTCTACTGGTCCAGGATTCCCTCCTCTCTCCAGAGCTCTGCCTCCCTTTCCTGGGCTGAGAGACCCCATTGCCATCGCCCATGGCCCCTCAGAAGGGTTTCCAGAGGGAAGAATTGCCCCCACTGCCTGCTACAAGAGAGACCCCTGGCTCTCTGGTCAGCCCAGCCCAACCCAGCTTACCACAGAAAACATCAGGCTTGTTGCCAAAGAATGAAGGCTAGAATAACCGGCCAAAACCTTAGAGACTGGAGAATGTTGGAGCTGGGAGGGACCTCGGGGCTTGGAACGATTGGAACGAAAATCTCCATTCATTGAGCATTTATTCCTTTGGATGTGGGAGATAACTAGATAGTCCTACTCTGCACCCCAACTAGATGCCGGAGCCACAGAGATAGAAGGAAACAGTTCCCTGCTCTTAAGAAGTTTACTTTCTTCTGCTGGGGAATATGGAATTTCAGGATTGGAAGAGATCTTAAAAGGGAGAACATTTGTGCTCTATGGAGCCTTAGAGCATGGACCATCAGAGCTTCCAAGGGCCAAAGGACAGGGAATGTCAGAGCTGGGAGAGCTCTTAGAACACAGAATGTTAGAACTGGAAGAGTTCTTAGAACACAGAATGTCAGATCTGAGAGGAACTTTAGAACACAGAATGTTAGAAATGGAAGAGTTCTTAGAACACAGAATGTCTGAACTGGGAGGAACTTTAGAACACAATGCTGGAGCAGGAAAAGCTCTTAGAACACAGAATGTCAGACCTGAGAAGAACTTTAGAACACAGTACCAGAGCTGGAAAAACTCTTAGAACATAGAATGCCAGACCTGAGAGGAACTTTAGAACACAGTGCCAGAGCTGGAAAAGCTCTTAGAACACAGAATGTTAGAACTGGAAGAGTTCTTAGAACATAGAATGTCTGAACTGAGAGGAACTTCAGAACATAATTCCAGAGCTGTAAAAGCTCTTAGAACACAGAATGTTAGAACTGGAAGAGCTCTTAGAACACAGAATGTCAGGTGAGGGGAGCAGCTAGAAGGAACCTAGAACATATATTCATAGAACTGGGAAAACCTGCAGTTGAAAAAAGTCAGAATTGAAATGTCCTTTATAGACTACTCTCCAGCTTCCTCATTTTATAAAGGAGGAAACTTGGGTCCAAAGAGGGAACTTTGGTTGCTCAAGATCAGTAAGCATAGTTGGGGTTGAGCTCTTCTGGAGATCACACTTCTCTGACTTTACCTCCCACCTTCCTATCTCAGTTCCTTCAGAGCTCAAGCTTTCAGGGCACCTAGGTGGGAGCCAAGCCTGGAGTCAGGAGGACTTGCCTTCATATCTGACCTCAGATACTTCCTAGCTGTGTGACTTTGGGCTAGTCACTTAATCCCATTAGAATAATTACTAAGACAGAAAATAAGAATTTAAAAAAAAAAAAAAAAGCTCAAACTTTCCCTGAAAGTATCACAGAAATACAAGCAAGACCTGCCAAGCTGCACATCCCAGCAGATAGAGCCCTGGACTAGATCAGACCCATCCAAATCCAGACTCTGTTCTTTCCCTTCCCTGTGTCCCCAAGGCAAGAGATTTATTCTCTTTGGGTCTCATCCATAGAAAGAAAGTATTGGATTAAATAATCATTGATATGTACCTTGTAGGTGCTTAATAAAGGCTTATTAATTAATTGATTAACTTTAGATTCTCATAACATCCCTCTGAGGTGACTATTGTTAAAAGGGATCATAACAACATCTTCTTCCCAGGGTTTTTGTGAGGATCAAATGAGATCATATTTGTAAAGTGCTTAGTACACTACCTGGCACATAGTAGGCATTATAGAAATACTAGTTGTTATTTTTATCTTCTACCTCCTGTTGTAAGGACCAAATGAGATAATACTTGTAAAGCGCTAAGTATAATGCCTGACATCTAATAGACACTATAGAATTGCTAGCTACTGGGGGCAATGGAATGAGAGCCAGACCTAAAAAAGGGAGGTCCTGGGTTGAAATGTGACTTCAGATTCTTCCTAGCTGTGTGACCCTGGGCAAGTCACTTAACCCCCATTACTAAGCCCTTTCTGCTCTTCTGCCTTAGAACCAATACACAGTATTGATTCTAAGATAGAAGGTGAGGTTTTCTTTTTGTTTGTTTGTTTTGTTTTTTTTTGTTGTTTTTTTTTTTTAGGAAAAGAAACGAAATGCTAGCTATCATTATTTCTTTTTTTTTAATTATTACCATTATTTCCAGAATTTTTGTTCCCATTTTACAGATGAGGAAGTTGAAATTCAAAAAAGTTATATGACTTGCCCAGAGTCACATATATAGGAAGCATCAGAAGCAAAATTTGAGCTTAGGTCTTCTTGATTTCTACTGTGTTTCTGGAGGCTCTTTGACTCTTGGTAGCAGTCTCCTCTGTCCTCCTTACCAGGCTGCCTCAACCTTTAAAGTCATAGAATCAGAAGATTTAGAACTAAAAAGGGGGCCCTGGAGGTCATCAACTTCAGCCCCCTCATTTTACAGATGACTAGACTGAGGCCTCAAAAGGGAAGTGGAATCATGGGGCCAGCTATTTAGAGCTTTCCAGCTTTATGACACATTACTAGCTTTCACAGGTTGCCTTCTAGGCAAACTGACTTTCCTATCGTCTTTTATAAGTAGTTCTCCATGTCCCACCTCCAGGCCTTTGCACTGACACAGTGCATGGAATACACTGCTTCAACTCCAACTCTCTCTCTCTCTCTCTCTCTCTCTCTC
>NW_025350219.1:0-6348 GCF_016433145.1 Gracilinanus agilis
ATATAATGGAATATTCTAATAAAATTATATAATTTCTATAATTTATTATATAATGAAATCTTATAATGAAAAAAATTAAGTGAACAAAATAGTCTGAAGCTTGAGAATGGAAGGAGTACCCAGTAGGCACCTGATGAGGGAACCTCGAGTCCCAGCATACCCCCTTGCCTCAGGTTAGTGGAAAGTGAAGCCTTTAGCAGCAAAAGCCAGCAGAGGGAAAGAGACAAAATGGCTTTTTCTCCCCAAAGCCTGGATGTAGGGGAAAGGTTTGTTTATATGCCACAGCCAGACTGTATGTCATACGTTGACAAACCCCAAAAGGATGCAGGTGCAGGAGCCCACGGGGTAGCAGCCCAGGGGATGGACCATCCACATGAATGACAGCCGTACATCTTATGCTGCTGCTGCCAAGGTAGTCTCTTCCTTTCCCTCCCCATGGACAATTCCTTCTGGATGGGACCCATCCATGGAATGGGAATCTGCTAGCACTTTGCATGGGATTCTCTTAATGGATGATACTAATTTTGGTTCTGCCTTTCTGCCCTTTGCTGATTGTTTATATTCTGGTTTATCTTGTGGGCAGCTTCTCAGGAATGAGTAGGACCCCTGGACCGCAGCTATGTACCTGAAAAGCTGTGAAAGCGAAAGACTCCATGATGGATGATGATGGCGACCACAGCAATGATGATGGCTAACATAAAATTTATCTAATGCTTACTATGTGCCAGACACAGAAACTAGGTTAAACATTTGAAAAGTTTTTTCTGTATTGATAAGAAATATAAAGAATCCATGAATGTAGCTAAATCCTGATTTATAGAATATGGTGGATGTACTAACCATCATTTGGTGACAGATGAAATAGAACAGACCTTAAAGTGTTATCTAAATACTAGCTATTCTTTTTCTCTCTCTATTTTTTGTGCATGATTTCATTGATCTAGTTGTAGGGTACTCTGATGAAATTCCCTCTACAAATTCATATTAGCATGCATAATCTTAATAATAATAATAATAATAATAGTTAATACTTATAGAGTGACTACTTTGAGCCAGGCACTATCCCAAGCACTTTTCAAATAGAATCTCATCTGATCCTAACAAGAACCCTATGAAGTAGATACTATTATGATCCCCATTTTACAACTGAGGAAACTGAGGCAAAGAGAAGTTGAGTGGCTTGGGCAAAGTCCAAAACATCCATATATATTATAACCACTTGAATTCAGGTTCTTTCAACTTCTGAGACACCATATCATGCCACTTCTCCAGTCAAAGAAGGAACTGTTTGACTTTGAGTGAAGTTCAAAGCATGCCATTTTCCACTTTATTTCCTCCATGAGATTTTAATAGTATGTGTGAAATAAGTCTTCTATCAGGTATGGAAATATGGATTATATGAAAGTACTGGTATAATTATATTGGACACTTTTACCATCTCGGGGAGAGAAGGAGAAGATAGAAGAGAGAAAATCTGAATCCTAAAATGTCAGAAAACAATTGGCAAAAATTATTTCTAGATTTAAGTAAAAATATAAATAAATAAAAATTTTAAACAACTATATGAGCCTAATGAAATGTTGATTTTTTTTTACCTTCCATTCCCTTGATTCTCCTTCCTCACTCTCATTCCTCTATTAGTACAGTAAATAGATCAGATATCACATGTTATTGTCCTTCCTTCCCCCAAATCCTCATATGTGTTATCTGTAGGAAAGTCACCATTTTGTGAAAAAAAATCTCATTTCACTTAGTCATTGTCAACTTTCTCAAAAGCCTTCTCCTTAATTCTATGTGTTATACCAGATTGGTCCAAATAGAGGATGTACTTCATTCTCCAAATTAACTTCAACAAAACCTAATGGAATCTATAGCCCCTTTCTCATTGGCATGAATCTTTTTTGCTTCCAGCTTTCCGTAGTGAAAAGTGAGTCTAGAAACATGAAACTTGTAATCCTTCAATCTATCAACAAGGTTTACTAAGTACCCACTATGTATCAGACACTATGTTAGAAGCTGTGGAAAATCAAAATATAATTAGGAAACAGTCTTTTGCCTTCTTTTGGAGAAGACAATTAGATCTAAATAAAATACATAAATACAAATATATGGTACATATACATATATATATTAATTATGTGCTACCATGTTTTATTTGGGCTTCCTTTAAAAATAACTTAAAAATTCTCCTGGAAAGTCTCCAATGCCCTGGTGCCTGCTGGCTGGCCCCAAAGGCACTCATTTCCCATTGTGATTGAGCACAGACCTAGGAAGTTGGAGGGACCAAACAAAAAAGTGACAACCCCCTTTTAAGGTTATGCTTCCAGTTCTATCTCTAAAAATCAGAAAAGCCTGAGCAGTGAAGGCTGACTTCTTCAGGACACAAAGCATTGCTTTAAATAACTGAGCAAGGAAGAAGATAAACTATATGATGACAGTGAGATGTGGCTCCACCGTTGCCTGGGTCTAAGAGGATGAGGTCTGCCATGTGGGTGGCCAGCTTGCAAAGATGAGCTACTGTAGACTCGAGCACCAAAGACAAAAGGGCTTATGGAAAGCAGGAAACTCTCTGGATTCTAGAAAAGGCAGAATCATGACTCATTGCAGCTGCTAAGGCAGCCCACAGATGTTTCCCCCAGAGGAACTGTCACCCAGCAGTTCTCCCTCCCTCATTCTCCCCTCCTAGCTGAACTTCTCTGCCTCGGCACTTCCCAAGAAAGAAGAAAATGGGGCAGGAGAGGGTGAACCTGGAGAGTGAGGGGAAAAGCACCTCACAATCACTATAAAGGTAAAGGAGGGAAAGAAGAGAAAAAATCAGGAAGGAATGTTCTAGATACCTAAAAGGATAAGAAGCTCCAAGGGAGAAACTAGTGGAAAAAACAAGAGAGAAAAGACTGATATTTTGGTAAACTTGAATGCTTAGCTACCATTTACATAAAGTTAGAAATGCTTTGGCCCTATGGGAAATGGGAAATTCTGCAGAGGAAACAACATCCCATGCCTGTGATCTTCAAAGTTAGAGATAAAGAGGAAAGATCCTACAGTGACTGAACGAATGATTGAATGATGAATGAAAAAGCATTTATTTGTGCGAGGAATGTTCAAAAAAAGAAAATCTTTGACCTTAAGAAACTTGAAATTTTAATAGGGAAGATGGCATATAGAGAAGGGCCAGCCAGGGGAGGCATTCTGGCCTGGGGAGCCACAGAAATGGTGAGGGGATGTCCATGACACACTCTATCCAGAAGTAATGATATAATTTGTTTTGAATGATGGCCAAAAGCAAGAGGCAAAGTATGAGCGTATGAGTGTATGTGCCTGTGTGCCTGGGCATGTTTGTGTGTCTACAGATATGAGCAGTGACACATAGATAGCGAGATGCCCTGGCTTAATCACTGGCTAGCTTAATCACTGACAATCAGATGGGGATGGAGAGGAAGGTGGCGCCATATGCATTATGGCGGCAGGCTACATCTGGCTTCTCCCATTCAGACTTTATCTGTTGGGAGGAGATTCTGAATTTTCAAGAATTCCAAAAAACCGAGCATCAGCCATCTACTGGGGTTGCTTGTTTCTGGTCTGTTTGGTTTTTTCTTCTACTGGAACTCATAATGTTTTCTGGTCTAGTTCATAGAATTTGTATGGTCTACCATCTCTTGCATGTGTAGAATGGCATTTTTCAATGCCGTTTTGCCTAGGGGGGGAAACACACACACATACTCATACTCACACAGATTGATCAATAAGCTTTGAGTCTAGACGAGAACTCTGATCTTTTCTTCCATCATAGAGACATCCATCTTGAACCCCTTCTGTATTACAACAGAACTTCTGGTGCTCAGATTGGGAAATATCCAAATGAGAGATTCAAATCAAGGAATGCTGACATTACGAGGTTTTTAGACAGCATCTCCTCCCATCTTGACCTTCTCTAAGATGGGAATAATGAGACTCAGAGAAATAAAATGATTTGCCTGAGGTGACATAGCTAGAAAGAAACTGAGCTGGTACACAAAACAAAGCTGGCCAGCTCTCTTTGGGCTTCATCCTGGGCCAAGGTTTTCTTTTATTTTTATCTTAAAGGCCATTAGAATATTTTAAAAAAATTTTAACTGCTCATGAGTGAAATGGGTACAAATATTAGAGGTGGGGCTGAGCAGCAATCAGTATGAGTATTTCAAAGAATATGTGTGGCACAGAGAGTGCTAGACTTGGACTCAGGAAAACTCGAGTTCAGAATCTGCCTCTGACACTTGTGACTTTAGGTGAGCTCCTTGATATCTCTGTGCCTTGGTTTCTTCACCCGTAAAATGGGGATAATAATAGCATTGCCTAACAAGCTTGTATCCAATAAGATGGCATAAAATTCAATGTTTACAAAAGTTAAAGACCTATGTAAATGGTGGCTATTTTCTTTTCATTTGCTTTTTTAATGGATTCATTTTGATTTTTTAAAAGTGAACATCTACCTCCCTGTACTTTTCAATCCAGTCCTTTGATGTGTATTGATATTAATCAACATGGGCTCTAAATCTGGAAAAAAAGTTTTAGTCCAACTCCTCTCATTTTACATATAAGGAAACTGAGGCCCAAAGATCAAGGGACTTGCCCAAGGTGATACAGGTCATAACTAGCAGAAGCAAGATTCAAAGTCACATCCTTTGACTCCAAATTGAGTGTTTTCAGTGAACCAGGCTTCCTCACTTAAGAGGAAATGAGAATAAATGAATGAATGAATGAATGGGGATTCATCAAGGGCCAACCATGCATTTATATAGGGGGAAGAAAAAAGAAGTTTAGGATTGCTTTTCCTAAAGTATATATTCTGGTAGGAAAGGGAGGGGGCAGTAGGGAAGAACTTTTCATACCATAATGGAATCCTTAGAAAAGTAGTTGTTGCTTTTGACTATTCGGTGCCCTGGTCTATCTCTTGTCCCTTCCTCACTCCTATCTTCCCTCCTAGCTTTTGACTCAAGAAAATGACAACAAAGCAGAAGGAATTTTGACCTTTGCAAAAGAAAGCTAGACCACATCCTGCCCACAGCCCTTTGGCCAGACCTTAAGACCCTTCAGAAGAAAAAGCACTGTTTTCAATGGTTCCATTTGTCTGGGGCCTGCATACACATGTGCTGGTGTATTCTAAATTAATTACACTATTTGTTGTCTTCAGCTGGCAGGAGAGCTATGGATGAATAAAACTAACTCCATTAGAACAATAGCAAGTCTATTATAGGAGACTACCCAGGCCTTTGTTATTTCTTCCCTAAATGGGAAACCGGTATTTAAATTTCAAGATATGGGGCGGAAACTGAATTCAAAACCCAGGACTCCTTAGGGAACAACAGGTGATTTTCATTGCTAAATACAAACACCTTTTTCTATAAAAAGTATACCTCCTTCAAAAAAATTTGTACTAGGAGAATCTTGGGAAAATTAAAAACAACAAAATAAAGGGAGCTTTGGTACTGTGTCTAAAAGGTACAAAGTCCTATGAAAAGCAAACAAATGGAGCCAATAAAAACCTAATCAAGGTCCTTAGATAATCTAGTTTCTAGTCTCTTTTTTTTTTCTTTTACTGTTTTGTTGTAAAATTTTACCTGACAGGGAAGCTTCTCCATGTAAGGCATTTTAATTTTTGCTTTAATCTGAATTTTAAATTATTTTTTACTAAATTAAAGCCCCACCCAGGTAATCACTGGCATTCTCAGAATTGAACAACTGATTTTCTGTTGTTAGGAAGAGATTTTAACTAGAAAGAGAATGAGCCTTTAAAATCCTAATATATCTTCTGTAGTGCAAATAGGGTGCCAAGGATATTCAAGACTACAAAGCTCTGTGGAAATCTATTGTGTTTAAATTTAACTGTGTCTCTGGATTTGGAGTCTTAAGATCTGAGTTCAGGTCCTGAGCCTGCCACTTAGTACCTTGGACAAAGCAAAATGGTGGGATAAAGAGAACATTGGTTGTGGAGTCAAGAAGACCTGGGTTCAAATGCAGCTCAGACACAAACTACTCATATGTAATACTGGACAAGTCTCACAGACTCTTTGGGAATCAATGTCCTCATCTGAAAAGATGAGGCGATCTGTTTTTAAAGACATCACCCTATGATTTCTTGGTTTCTCCATTTGTCCATTTGTGGGATGAACTAGAGGATAACATAGGTTCCTTCAGACCATAAATCTATGGTAGCCTTGGTAGCTCAGAGTGGGGAAAGAAAAAAGAAAGAGGGAGTGAAGGAAGGAAGGAAGGAAGGAAGGAAGGAAGGGAAAAAGGAAGGAAGAAAAAAGGAAGGAAGGAAGGAAGGAAAAAAGGAAGGAAGGAAGGAAGGAAGGAAGGAAGGAAGGA
>NW_025350220.1:0-9020 GCF_016433145.1 Gracilinanus agilis
TAGAGAGAGAGAGAGAGAGAGAGAGAAAGAGTATTTGAAATAATTAGCTATGCTCAATTTTGACTCAAAGGGACTCTTGACTAGATGTCTGCCATTATAGTGGTGAACATTTTGGTGACTATGTATTTCCCTATACTTTGTCTTACCTGATGTTAATGATTAGGTGGCCATTAAAATAGTTATTTTTATTGCTATGTCTTTAAAGGACTCTTTTAGAATGTTCTTATATGAATAGTATAAATATTGTTGGAATAAGGAATTTTGACACATTGTTTTATCCCTAGTAAAAAGAACAATAAGTAATCCTAGTGAGCTTTCCATTATCAATATATTTCCATAAGTTGTGTGAGAGTAGAAATGTGATCCAATATGGCATATGAAAGTTGATCTACTTGGTATTTAATCCCCTATAAGAGATTGCCCTAATTTATATGTAGATTATCCTCATAAAGGTTTAGTAGATGAGAAAGTAAGCATGTAAATCAAAGAATTTGATATTCTCTTGGCTACCTTACTTTTGTGGGGCGGGGTATGACTTAGACTACAGTCTCAGAATTTAAAATTAGCAACTGACAAGGCAATAGAGATGTGCATGATTGGTATGAGCATTCAGAAACATAAAAAAAACTATTATGAACTGAAGTAACTGAGGTCATCAAAGACATAAATAATCAAAATATGGCCAAAAACTATGTTGAGATCCAGAAATGGACAGATTGTATATTCCACTGGTATACTGAAAATATGGTTATTGAAAAATAATATAATATATTATAAAAATGAAAAGGGCAGATGAACTTATGAAAGATTATAAATAAGCCATAAAGCATGGATCAGCATGTATGGCTTACAATCTGTGTCACTGAAGGGCTAAAAGATAGATTTCTTTTGGAGTAAAACTGGGATCTTATTGGTGAGGAAACTCTCATCAAGGCAGACTAGGACATATTCTGATATGTGTAGTTTTAAAGAGTCGTTGGGGCAAGTAATTTATCTCAGTTCAGAAATGAGAGAAAATATTTAAGTAATAACTAATATTAATAATACAAAATATTTATATAGTGACTGAAGATTTGTTAAGCAGTTTATTTATATCTCACCTGTTACTGTTCAGTCATTTTTCAGTGGAGCCTGTCTCTTCATTTGGAGTTTTTATGGTGAAAGATACTCGAGCAGTTCACCATTTCCTTCTCTAACTCATTTTGCAGATAAGAAAACTGAGGCAAATAGGATTAAGGGTCTTGCCAGGGTTACCTGATGTCTGACACTAGATTTTAATTTAGGAAGATCAGTCTTCCTGATTCCAGACATGAAAATCTGTCCTCTGAACCACCTGGATAGTCTAGTAATGTAATATCTGGAGGATTCCCAAATACAATTTGCATGACTACTCGAGATTCAAGATACTCCGAAGGCCTGTACCTCTAAAATCATTGCTCAAAGGCTTCCACTAATGTGTTTACCTTTATTAGTCAGCCAGAGGAACAAACAATTCTCTTTTATTTTGTTTGGAACTTTTAACTTAATGGCATGGAAAGAACAATAGAAAAAAAATTTTCCCCATATACCTGAGGTGCACTTTCTCAGAAATATATACAATAGCAGTGTGGAGATAGGACATATGCATGAAACCTATGTGGAAAAAGATATGCATAAGAAATATATATGGGTGCATACATAGGGAGGAATACATGTAGACAGGGTATGGGTTTGAACTAATCTGACACAAGGCACAACATGGCACACTCGACAGGATTTAGCAAACACATCACAGCTCTTCTGATGTTGACAGGCTATTGATGTCTTCTAATATTGTCACCAAGCTGCCTCTTCCAAGACTATTCCCCACTTATCTTGTCACTTCCTCTGAATACTGCTTGACTACGCCCAGTCTCTGACAGATGCTGCTCAAATGGATGCTGTTTGCGAAATGCTACTGTTTAAACACTATTCCCAGCTGCTTCAAGCTTCTGGATTGACTGGTATATTTGGTACCACCATGTTCTGTCAGGTGAAAGATCCTTGACTTTTTCCAGGTTGAAGTGTTTTGGGAAAGACAAAAGCAAATTTTTTAAACAACACAAAAATTCATACATTAGTTTCCACTGTGTTTTGTCTATAGAACACTTTCATTTCCCCAGACAGCCATTCTCAAGCTCTAGGTGCTGAGCTACTTAGAAGAATGAATTATGTTTTCTGGGCTAAATAAAACCCTTAGGGACAAGTTTTTTTTTCCTTTTTGTAAGCCAAGTTGGGTCTCTATATCAGAGATATTACCCTAGTTTATCACAAGCATTCTGTATACCTCCCAATTTTAAAATCTGAAAACCAAAATATAAGTCAATAAGGATTATTTTCTAAAGAATTACGAAGTAGCTCTGAACTTATGGGTTCTACTGTTTTTGAAGTCTAAGTCTAGCAACCTCCCATGTAAATGAGAGGGTGATTAAAAGGATGAGAAACAGGTTGTTAAACCTAAGGATCGAGGATATTATTTCTTCTCTTTGCCTAACAATACCCAGTCTGTGAAAAGTTTTGAAGTATGACCCTAGAGTAAAAATTATTACCAATAAAAAACAATTTATAAGGAATTAATAAATAAGAATTAGTAACCCATAGTCATCTGAAATTCAACATATCCAAACCAGCTTTTTGTTTTAAATCCTCATCTTTCTAACTCTCTGCTATTACTATCAAAGGTATTACCACTCTGCCATTAGGCTAAAATCAAAACCTTGGTGTCATCAATAGTTCCTCATTTGCACTCATACCACATGTCTGATCTGTTGTCAAATCTTGTCATTTTTATTTTCATGATTATTTTCTCTTTCTCTCTATTCACATAGCCACCAACCTAGTTCAATTATTTACTTCTGGATTTATCTGGCTCCTTTCAGATCTAAAATAAAAACTCATCTTTTGCAGAGGGCTTTTTTCAGTCTCCTCCTATCCTCCTTCTAGCGTCTTATCTTCAGTGATTACCTTCTATCTACTGTTTATATAGCTTATTTGTACCAAGTTATTGCAATGTTGACTCTCAGTAAAATGTGATCTCCTTGAAAGCATGTATTGTGTTTTTGCCTTTCCTCGCATTCCTGGTACTTGACACTGTGCCTAGTATATAGCAATACTTAACAAGGGCTTGGTGGCTTGATGTGAATAGTATATATGCTAGTATATTAAAATATTTACTTATGAATGACATTTCATATATTTATGGAATCACTTAAATTGTATTACATTTTAAAAGAAAATACATAATTTAATGTGAGAAATAGAATAAGACACTGATGTATATATATTTATATTCATATATATGTGTGTGTTTATATACATTCACTCCTAAATATTATATTTGGCATGGAGCAGGCATGGATTTTTATCAAATTGAAAAATATCTTCATTTTTATCAAGAATTAACATATTTTAATTCTTTTTTAACACAACTTTAATTTCCTTTATTTAATAATTCCTTTGTTAGTAGTCTTACCATGTCAGTTTATTATTACAAGTGAATCAAATTTTATTATTTACTTTTTTAAAACAAAATATGTAGCCCTTCTTCATATATCCTCTGGCAACATCAGTGAAATATTGCCATGCCTACAGAGCTGGCACTCAGGGAGCTACTCAGTTCCCCTTCTTCCCAGTGCCCGAGAATATTTTTGCATGCCCCACTCCTCCGTCCAGGCACCCAAAGAGAGCACTTCCTCTTTCCACTCTTTGGGGTAATGTGGAAAGGGGGAAGTGAAGGGGATGGGGTCCACAGACAGCTTAAAATTGCAGTCAAGGCATGTGAACTTGAAAACCTTCACCAACACTGTTATAGTATAAACATCAATACAAGAGGTAATATTATCCATTTTCTTTTTTTTTTTAACTCTTACCTTTCATATTAGAATGAATTCTGTGTATTGGTTTCAAGACAGAAAAGCAGTAAAGGCTAGAATGGAGGTCAAATGACTTGTCCAGGGTCACACAGGTAGGAAGTTTCTGAAACCAAATTTGAACCCTGGATCTCCTTTTTCTAGGCCTGGCTCTTAATCTACTGGACCACCTCACTTCCCCCCAATACTATGCATTTTCAACATGGAACAAACAATAAGAGGAATGGAATTCAGAGCAAAAGCAGTGTGGTAAAGTGGGAATAGTCCTAGCTCTGTAATCAGAGGACATCAGTCCGAATCCCATCTCTAAAGTTTACTACATATAAGATGTTCAGAAAATCACTCTCATTTTCCCCATAGTTAAAATGAGGGGATTAGAACAGATATATGCTATGATATCTTCACACTCTAAGTTTCTATTTCTATTTCATGATACATTATTACAATGTTTTATTCAGAATATTTTAAGTTCCTCTACTATCAGTCAGACCCATATTTCACTTTTAGACTACAGATCAATATCAACTATCTGCTGATTAATTCATATTTTTGATTATCCATGTTACCACAGAAAACTGACCGTGATCTATAGAGAAGGGAAAGAACAAAGGAGTGGATATTGATAAATTATTCAATTAAGAACAATTTTAAATCATTATGTTGGTGATTAATATAATATTTTATAATATCTTTCTTTATGATTCATCCCAAGACTCAGGTTATAAAAACAGAAATCACTTTACCCATCTGTGAAATATATTCAACTCCATGGTGCCCAACTGCCTTTCCATATCTATCAATCAACTCATGAGGAATTTATATAGCACTGGATAAGTAGGTGAGGATCAAAAAACATGTTTTGAAATTAAAATTATTTAAGAATGTTTCCCAATTGCAATGTCATAAAAATCTTAGCTTCAAATATTTTGCTTTTGGTGGGTAAAAAAAGTGCCATTTGAGTCCATAAAGTTACTGGAATTATAGCATCCAGGAAATCAAAAGACAGCTCATTTAGCAGTGTCATGACTTTAACCTATTTTACCTAGACTCATGTCTCGTAATGAATCACAAATGCAAACTCCAATCCACCACCAGTGACTGCTGCAAGTCTCATACTTCCACCGCCTGATCTTTGTTACATGTGAAAGTAAATGGTGAAATCAGAACTGAATGGAGGATGACTACTAGCATTGTCATATAGTTGAATGAGGTTACACATATGCCATGTAGTTCTGGTACCTCTGACTCATGCATGAAGTTCATTATGAATCATGAAGGCAGGTCTAGTTGATGGCAATTGAGTCAGTGATTTCTTCATTATTGAAGGTTTCTGGAGAATATGGATCTCACATATGTAATTTTCACTGTTACAAATATGAAGATTCACCATTTTTCTTTGCTTTCCTGGAGGAATCTTTAAATCAAATCAGTATTTGTTTTGATTCAGTAGTAAAGCAATACACCTATAGAACATTTGATTGTCATCTAATTCAATTCAACAAACTTATCAAGCATGTAATATGTGCTAGGAACAGGACCCAAAGAGAGATAGGTCACAGACTGAGCTTTCCAGATGCCTTTTAAGCTAATTGAGTAGTTAAGTCATGCATGAAATACACAGGTTGAGCTGCTGGGGGAAATTTTAGGAGGAAAAAATCATTTTCAGCTAGGAAAAGGGAGGGTAACATATGAGGGTAGCATATCTAGGGAGGTCTTCATAGAGAAGCTGGCACTTGAGCTAGAAATTGAAGAAAGGTAGAGACTTTCACAGACTGAGATGGCAGCGAATTCTCTAGAAGGAAAAAAATAAGCAAAAGAGTACAGTTGAAAAAAAATGTGACATAAATGGGAGAATATAGAGCAGTCTAGTTTGCTTAGATCTGGAGAGGTGAAAGGGTTTATTATGAGAAAAGGCTGGAATGGTAATTTGGAATAGATTGGTGAAGTCTATATGCCAGAATCAATATTTTATACTTTATTTGGTGGCAGATCAAATCCAATAAATATTGTTAAGTACAGACATGATATAATCATAGTAATGTGTTAAAGAAGAATTATCTTTAGAAATATTGCAAGAGATAACAACCCCATTCATAAAAAAAGAATAGATGTAATAGAATGAATCAGTAAGACCAGTTGAATGGTATTACATGTCTAGGCAAGAAGAGATGAATACTTGAATTTGATAGTTTGCAACAGTCATGACTATTTGCAAGGCAGAATGTACAGGATTTGACAATTGATTTAAATGTGGAGGAAAACAAATAGGAGAAGAGATAAAGATCAAAGGATAGCAGAATCATGTTAAGAAATGGAGCCTGAGTGATGATGGGATTTTTTTCCCTAACAAGGTGAAATCATAAGGATTGGCAAGAATTATTTTCCCCATCAATGGAAATAAAAAATATTAGAAAGGTAAGATCCCTCTTTTGTATGAGAGGTTGATGGTGGGGAGAGCGGAAGATCGTTTTAGTTTTAATGCATTGGTACCAGCAGGATATCCAAATGGACAATCCAAAACCCAATCAGGCAGTTGGGAATACTAGACAGGATTTCTGAGATTTCCATGAGGAAGGAAAAAGCCAACAATAAGATTATTCCCAAAAATAAAGTTATATTCTTTCCCTATATTATGCATAGGAGTAGCAGTGAACATAACATACAAAAAACTTAATACTGACCCTAAAGCTTTGATGAGTCAGAATGAGTAAATCATGCTATGGTCTGACATGAGGTGGATAAATTCTTCCAGGAACCTATAAAAGTCTTTACTCAATGATAGGCTGAAATAGCTCCAATGGGCGAGCTGCTATTTTTGGAAATGGATTTCTCATGCTGGCTTATAAAAGTGTTTTATTTTACTTATGAAATATTTTTTAAAGCAGCATGGTTGCATTCAAAATTTTGATTCTGGTTTCCTCGACTGACTTTCTTTATCACCAAGGCACAAATTAGTAAATCATAGAACCAACAAAATGATGATAATAGCATTGAACTATCTCTTTAAGAATGTTTGCTTGTTAGTAAGAGGGTTTTTTAGCATGTATAACTGTACTAACATTATTTGGTCTTTGAAATTTATAATACAAACCCAAAGAAAAGGGATGAAGTTGAAATTTAAACATTTCATGCCACTAAAGGGATATAACACAAATATTTTGACAGGCCCATAACTTTTGGTTTAACTTTTTTCATGAGTTAGTGATGTGGATTTATCTTTTCCATTAGCTTTTTCCCAGTGCTTCTGAAAAGGTATAGAAAATATCTTTTCACTCCACTATACTTTCTAAGGAATGGTCTCAGATCTTCCCACTAAATATGAAGAGTTGTTATCAAGACTGGAAAAACCCAAGGATATTTTAAATAAATGGTATGATTTGGGGGACACCCATAGTTCTTCTTTCCATGAAGTATTTTTAGGTTCCTTTAGTTGTCATGATTATATCTACTTCTCTAATTAAGACATAATCTAAAAATGTCCTTAAAAAAGGGGGAAGGAGACCTTTCTCTAAATAATTTTTAAACATTTTCATTCTCTCTTCTTAGCCTTTTTTCTTCCATTCTGATTTCTAAGACTTATTCTGCTCCCATTCTTTCCTTACTACTTAATCTGAACTTAACCTAAAAGTGCATAATCCCTTTATCTGGTCTTAACTCTGGATCTACTTCTCAGTTCTGTGTGTCATGACCCTCATTTAGAGAACCCAAGAGTAGACAATCATCAGGTTGGAGATAGTGGCCAACCTACACGTGAGCTCTAATTCTGTGGTGTGTTTGTAATAGAGTACTGAGTAGTTTTTGAATGAATAAGAAATAATTAGAAGGAGGTGGGATAAGATGAACTAAAGATTATCTTCACTGAGTTGAGAGTAGAATATTGAGAACCAAGTGATAAAAAGAAAGGACACCTGAACAATTATTTTATAAGCTGATTCTGTTATCCAGTGCAAGTTGTAGATTCCCCAGCTAGCCAGTTATAATCAGAGACATAAACAGGAATCTTCTGCTAAGGTGACTAGTGCTAGTCTTAGAATCTATGTTGATTAATCATAAGGAGGCCTGGGGTAACTAAATGTCACAATTCTAAATCACCATTAGTCTCAACTTGTGAAGAAAAAGAATTTTAAGTATTAGGGATCTCTGGGTAAGAATATCAATTTATTATTTAGGTTAGCAGTAACTAATACATTAAATTGGTCAGTGATCTCTGTCAGTGATTAAAGACCCCCAATTCCCTTGAATAGATGTATAAATAGACATTTTAATAGAGCTCATTGACAGGGGGCAGAGTCAAAATGTCTTGAAACACTTAGCCTCAGAGAAAAATACTTCATTGTGATGAGTCCTGCAAACCATCAGCAAAGGAGATAGAATCAGCAGCTTTCAGAACGCCCAATCCATAGGCAAAATAAAGGATTGGAATGTGAGCAAACAGCAAAATAAATACCTAACCCTGAAGAAATTTTATGGAGACAAAGAACAAGAAAAAAATCAGTAGGAGATGGAGAGATCTAAGCAATCACATGCAAAACGTCAAAGAGAAATGGGAATTTGTCTCATGCACTGGAAGAAACTAAAAAATGAATTCAAAAATCAAATAAGACATTGAAGCAAAACAGGGAAAAGGAAATGAAAGTAATGCAAAAAGAAAATAACATTTTCAAAAACAATACAGGTCAACTGGAAAAAGAGGCAAAATAATCCAATGAAGAAAAGGATTTCATGAAAAGTAGAATGAATCAAATGGAAAAGGAGGATCCAAAAGTCATGGAAGAAATTCATTCTTTAAAAATTAGAACTGGACAAATAGAAGCTAATGACTTCATAAGACCTTAAGAAATAATTTTTAAAAATCAAAAGAATGAAAAGATAGAAGAAATTATGAAATATATCATTGAAAAAACAACTGAGCTATAAAATAGATCTAGAAGAGACAATTTAATAATTATTAGACTACTTGAAAGTCATGATAAAAAAGCTTAGACATCATATTACAAGAAATTATCAAAGAAAACTGTCCTGATATTCTCTTTTTTAAAAATAAATTTTATTTTTTCCAGATTACATGTCAATACAATTTCTTAATATTTATTTTCTGACATTTAAAATCCATATTCTCTCTCTCCCTCCCGC
>NW_025350221.1:0-3160 GCF_016433145.1 Gracilinanus agilis
CCTTCCTTCCTTCCTTTCTTTCTTCCTCTTTCCCTCCCTCCCTCCCTCCTTTCTTTCTTACTTTTCTTTCCTCCTTTCCTCTCTCCCTCCTTCCTTCTCTCTCTCCCTCTCTCTTTCTTTCTCTTCCTCTTCCTCCTTCCCTTCCTCCCTCCTTTCCTTCTCTTTCTTTCTTATTTTTCTTTCCTTCTTTCCTCTCTTCCCCCCCTTTCTTTCTTTCCCTTACTTTCTGACTTAGTAATAATTCTAAGACCGAAAAGCAAGGGCTAGTCAATCAGGGTTAAGTGATTTATTGAGGGTTGTACAGCCAGAAAGAGTCTGAGGAACCCCCAGTCCTCCAGACTCCAGGCCTGGCACACTATTCACTGAGCAGCTTAGCTGCCCCTGGGGGGTAAATTTCAAAGAGAGGCAGGTAGAGGTAAAGCCTCAGAGTTTGGAGCCCAAAGCAGGGCTTCATGGGGGAGCCTGCATGTCCTAGGGGTGGTGAGAAGGGCCCTGAGAAGTGAGTGGGAGGGATCCCTAGAGATAGCCTTTTGATCTTAGGTTGGCCCTGGGCCTTGGCCTTTCCTTTTCTTCTTCTTGGCCTAGGTCCAAAGGAGAAGTCTAGGGGATGAGGAAAGGCATCCCCAAAGGGAATGTGAATAAAGTCACTCAGATCCCCAGCACTGGCTCTTCAACACCTCAAAATCCCCAAATCAAGCCACAAAACAGCACCCAGCGCTCCATTCCTTAACTTACCAGAGGCAGGGTGCTATTATATAGGTCTTGCAGCCAGGAAAACCTGAATTAAAGTCCTATCTCTGACCTGCCTGGCTGTGTGACCCTGCCCAAGTCTCTTCACCTGTTGGTATCCTAGGTAGGCCTCTGAGATTACGAGGTTCAGAGGAGATGCTGCCCAGCTTTGGTAGAGGGACTTTCTTTATCTAGGAGTTTCCTAAACAAGTTAAATCCCAGGCCCAGGGCTCATTCCTAGCCCTAACTTACAAACTAGGCATTCGTCTCCTGACATTTATTTTTTATTTTTAAAACCTTCCAACTCATCTTGGAGTCAATACTGTGTATTGGCTCTAAGGCAGAAGAGTGGTAAGGGTAGGCAATGGGGGTTAAGGGACTTGCCCAGGGGCACACAGCTGGGAAGTGTCTGAGGTCAAATTTGAACCCAGGCCCTTCTATCTCTAGCCCTGGTGCCCAATTTACTGAGCCACCTAGCTGCCCCCCCTTTCTTATTAGGGGAAGGGTTTGCAAAGTCAAAGAAATACATAATAATAATAATAATAATAATAATAACAGCTAACATTTATGTAGCACTTAGTAGGTGCTAAACATTGCTAAATACTTTGCAATTATTATCTCATTTGATTTTCACAACAACCCTAGGAGACAGGGGCTATTATCAACACCATTTTACAGATGAGGAAACTGAGGCCAACAGAGAGGAGGAGACTTGCCTAGGGGCACAAAGCTAGTAAGTGTTGGAGACAGGATTTGAACTCGGGTCTTCCTGACTTCAAGCCCGGAGCTCTGTGTGCTCTGGGGTCCTTAGCTGCCCACTAGGCGAGGTGCTGTGATTCTAGGAAGCTTGGAGTCCTGGGCCTCGGTTCCCCCAGGAGAAGGAAGGGGGCTAGTTTCATTTTGTCCCTGTGGTCCCCAGAGGTGAATGTGCAACGCTGGAACCCTCAGTGTGCCCTGAACGGGCTCCGGGCAGAGCTGGAGGAAGCCGAGCAGGAGGCCGAGGTGAGCAGCGGAGAGGGATGGCTCTGCTTTTGGTGGTCTTTGAACATTTCTCCCGTTTGTGCTGCTCTCTTTCCCTCTGACATCACATCCGTCTCCAAATGTCTCCCTCCTCCTCCTCCCCTGCCAGTCGAGCCATCCCTCGTAAGGAAGATGGACACAAAACGGGGCTGGGGGGGCTTATCAAAATTCAGACCCACCGGCTGTGTCCGACAGGGCAGGTGGTCGGCGGCACCTGGAGGCCGCCCGCTTCTGCAAGGAGGATGCTCTAAGCTCTTCTTCTGGGCCAAGCCTGGGCTTCTCGGCGCTGCTGTGTTCAGGGATGTTTGATTTGATGGACTTTTGGTTCGGTTGTTCTAGCCGTCGCGTGTATTGTTTTACTGACTCTCTTTCCGTCCTTCGGAATCGCTTCTTTTTAAATCCTTCTCTTCCCACTTAGAATCGATACTAATGTGGGTTCCAAGGCAGAAGAGCAGTGCGGGCCAGGCCATCAGGGTTAAGTGACTTGCCCAGGGTCACATGGTTAGGAAGTGTGTGAAGTTAGATTTGAACCCAGGACCCCCACATCCCCCTCCCCTCATCTTCAGGCTTGGCTCTCTGTCCACTGAGCCACCTCGCTGGCCCCTCTGAATCACTTCTGATAAGGTGTCCTACGCTTCTCTGAAGTCCTCTCTAGCTGTCATTTCTTAGGATGCCTTTCTTTATTTTGTTCATGCATTACAATTTGTTTCGCTCTCGCTCTTTAGTGGGTCCTAGGAAAGAGGGGAAGGGGAGGGAGACCCTTACTGAATTATTCCAGGGTTCTCTCATGCCCCTCCAGGGCGTACTACTCATTCCCATCCTTTTGGTCTGGCTCTTCTCCATCCTGCCATCTCTGTTGTCTCTCTTCCTTCCTCTTTCTCCTTGTCCAAATTCTTCCAGTCAGTCCTTCAAGGCTCGTCTCCTCTTTGGAGCCCTCTTTGAGGACTCCAGTCATCTCTCCAACCCCTAGATGGCCGCAACATTGACAGTTAGCCCTGGCGAGTTGGCATTTAGGGGTTGCGTGCCCTTCTGCCCGGGAGTCTCATCAGGGAACCCCGAAGATGGCCTTGGCCAGTCCCCTCCTTTTATAGAACAACTGCCGAGGCTAAGGGACTGCCCAAGAGGCTGGGACCAGAACCCCGGCGTCCTGACTACCGGTAGCGAGTGGGCAGAGGGGCCCCAGTGACGGAGGGCGCGCGGTAGGCCCTGTGTCTGGGCCGTCTCCAGGCTCTGACCCTCCCTCGCTTTCGCCCCTGGACTCCTCGTCCTCCTTCTCCTGTCACACAAAGCTCTCTCTTCTTCTCTCGCACCCCAGGAGCAGATGGAACAGCTGCTGCTTGGGGAGCAGAGTCTAGAGGCCTTCCTGCCCGCCTTCCAGCGGGGCCGAGCTCTGGCCCACCTTCGTCGGACC
>NW_025350222.1:0-5573 GCF_016433145.1 Gracilinanus agilis
GTGAAGGGGAAAGTAGGAGCATGAATCAGGAAACCATGTTAAAAATGATTATTAATAAATGTTTAAAAAAATAAAAAATAAATAAAAAAAATAAAAAAAAATATTTATATCAGTACAATTTCTGGTAATAAATAATTTCCATCATTTGGTAAATGACTGAACAAATTAACATATATGACTGTAATGGAATACTATTGTGCTATAAGAAATGATAAATAATTTTTAAAAACATGGAAAACTTTTATGAAGTGATGTAAAATAAAGTGAGTAGAATGAGGATAAAATTATACACAGGAACAGCAATAAAGCATGATGTTCAATTGTCAATGAATTAACTATCATTAGCAGTTCAAGGATCTAGGAAAACTCCAAAGGGCTCAAAATGAAAAAGGAAAAAGCTATCCATTGCTATAGAAGGAACTGATAAAAGTCTCAATGCAGATTGAAGTCTACTATTCTTTATTTTATTGTCTTCATGAACTTTTCTCCAGTGAAAGAAATAGGTGTCTTTTTTCACAGCATGATGAACATGGAATATGTATTGCATGGTAATACATGTACAAACTATATCATATTACCTGCCACCTTGGTTTGGTGGAGGAGTAAGAGAGAGGAAAGGAGAGAACATAGATGAAAAATATCATTAAAATTATTAAAAATTGTATCAACATGTAAAATGTTAAAATACTAATTGAGTCAATTCACATGAAGATTGAAAATAAATGATGGCTGAATATAGCATAATAAATTTTGGTTTAGGAATAAAGATTGAATATATGATATATCATTAACTTAGTTTATAACTATTTGAATAAATAATCATCCACATAATAGATTAGAAAAAGTAGTTCTCAATACAACCATTCAGTTATTAGTTGTTCAAAAGGGTTCTCCATTTGTTTTAAATGTAAAAACAAAAAAATGAGTGTCTAATGTCTGCAAGCCACTCGAGTACCAGAGGCAAAAATGAACAACTTCCTGATTTCAGGATGTTTGCTTTATATACTTGGGGATGAGATGAAGAGGTACCATAGATACACAGATAAAGAGAAATTATTAGATAAAAAGAATGTACACCAGAAAGGTTTCATGGAGCTGAGCCTTTTTGATAAAAATTAAATTTCATTTTTAATTATGCTTTAACAATAATTTTAAAATTACTTTAAAAATATGAGTTCAGAATTCTATCTTTCCTTCCCTCCCCACTTCTTCACATTTTATGCCAAATTTTACAAAACCCTATAAAACAAGCATTTCCCTATTCAAAGAAAAAGTTTATCCATAAATGGAATCATAAATCTCTTATATTTTAGCACACCTTTCTTCATATCTTCATAATTAATCCCACATACAAGTATCTTAACCACTCTGCATCCTTGCTTCATCACAGAAAGTATCATATAGGAGACTAATGTGTTCATGTAAATTGTCTTTTGTGTTTTCAACTTAAAGTTCAATTTCGGGAGGTAACATTCACAGTTTATTCTTTCAGCATTAATACTGTAACTGTGCATAATGTTCTCTCAGTTCTACTCATTTCACTGTTAATTAACTCATATTGTCCTTTCCAAGTTTTTTTTTTAATTAGCCTGTTCATCATTTTTTATGGTAGAGTAATATTCCATTAAAATCACATATCTCAATTTGTTTAGTCATTCCCCAATTGATGGGTATCCTTTCAATTTCCAATTTTTTCTGCAACTAAGAGAGCTGCTATAAATATTTGGGACTATATGGATTATTTTATTTTTTCCCTCATCTTTTTGGGAAATGGGTCCAGCAACAGTATTTCTGGGTCTAAAGGTATATTCAGATTTATAAATCTCTGGGTATAATTCCAAATTGTTCTCCAAAATGGCGGGATTAGTTCATAGCTCCACCAACAGTGTATTAGTGTCTCCATTTTTTCCATATCCCCTCGAGCATTTGTCATTTTTCCCTTTTGTCATTTTAGCCAGTGTGAGGATTGTGAGATAATATCAGTTGCTTTGTTTTGCATTTCTCTAATCAATGGTGATTTAGAGCATTTTATCATATATCTAAAGAGTATGCTGGTTTCGTTATCTGAAAATTTTCTGTTCATATATTTTTGCCCTTTATCAACTGCAGGATGGTTCTTATTCTTACAAATTTGACAAAATTTTCCATATAATTGAGATATGAGAACTTGATCTGAGAGCCTTTCTATAAATTTACCCTCTATTTTCTGTTTACTTTCTAATCTTGGCACTATTTGTTTTATTTGTACAAAAACTTTCCAACTTAATGAACTAAAAATTATCTATTTTACATTTCATGATGCTCTCCATCTCTTATTGACTAGTTTCTTCCTATCCATAATTTGTATAATGTGTTCCCTGTTTTAAGTTACCCACCTTCTTTTATGTCTAGATTTTATATCCATTTTGTTCTTATCTTAGTGAATGGCATACGATACCTAGTTTTGGCCAAACTAGCTTCCAATTGTCCCATCAATTTTTACTAAATAGTGATTTATTATCCCCTGACCTGGACCAATGTTTTTTGTCAAATATAAGATTACTATAATCTTCTACTGCTATTCCTTTTATATCTATTCTGTTCCACTGAGCTGCTTTTCTTTTCTTCAGCCAATACTTGTTAGTTTGATAATTGTTGTTTTATAACACAATTTAAAATCTGGCAATTTTAGACTTTTCATTTATGCATTTAAAAATAATTCTTTTAATATTCTTGATTATTTGTTCTTCCAAATAAATTTTATTATTTTTTCTAACTCAATATATTTTTGGTAATATAATTGGCATTGCATTGATTAAATAGATTAGTTTGAATAGAATTTCACTGTAATTATATTGTTACTCTCCATTAATAAACAAAATCTTTCTATTTTGATTTGACTTTATTTGTTTAAAAGCATTTTCTGTTTATATTCATATAGTTCCTAAGCTTGTTTTTGGCAGATATACTCTCAGGTATTTTATTCTATCAGTTGTTTCTCTTTGCAGTTTCTCTTTCTGTCTCTTATTGCAGGACTTGGTCAATAATATACAAACATGCTAATAATTATGTGTTTATTTTGTATCCTATTTTTCTAAAATTATCGAAAGTTCAACAAACTTTTTAGTTGAGACTAGGATTTTTCACATATTTGATCATGTCAATTACAAACAGAGATAGTTTTATTACTTCTATATTCATTTGGATTCCTTCAATTTCTTTTTATTCTCTTATTGATGCTGATAGAATTTCTAATACTATGTTGGATGATATTGATGACAATGGGCTTCCTTATTTCACTCACTCTTATTGGGAAGGGTTTTAGTTTATTCTCAATTCAAATAATACTTGCTGATGGTTTTAGGCATATGTTTCATATCATTTTAAGAAAAAATCCATTCATCCCTACACTTTCTAGTGTTCTAAGAGGGATGAATGTTGTATTTTGTCAAAGCCCTCCTCCATTCTTGAGGATGTGATTGGATATAGTTTAGACATATGCAAACATAAAATGCTTCCATATTAGCAATTTTACCTAAGAAAATGCAGTCCAAAAAGAAAATAAGAATAAAGTTATGAAAAAATATATTTCAGTCTCCATCCAGACTCCCTCTAATTCTTTATCTGGAAGTAGATAGCATTTTTCATGATAAATTCTTCAGAATTTTCTTCAATTGCTGAGAACAGCTAAATCACTCACAATTTATCATCTTACAATACTGCTGTTACTATGTAATTTTTTTCTGGTTCTGCTCATTTTAATTTGCATCAATTTGTATAACTCTTCTCTGATTTTTCTGAAAAGTCCAGTACATAATTTCTTTACAGCAAATGGTATCACAATAATATATGAAAGAAATAAAAAGAATTGGTCAACATCCCAAACCAAATATCTGATTTTATTTTGATGGCACAGTCAGACATCTGCAGCTATTCCCAATTTGAGTAGTCTTGCGATATATAGTGTTCAGATTGCAGATTTTACAAAGTTATACAATTACTCAATGGATGTTTTGAACAGAGCCAGTCATTCAGAACTTGTTTAGAACAAGCGTGTGAACAGATTGATGAAATGATCTTCTTTCCTTAATAGATTCCAGTACCAGGGGTTATGACCAGAGCACACCTCTTTTATTCCTTCCCTTCTCAGGTAACTTGGTTACAACACTACAAGAGTAGGAGCCTAGTTCCTCATGTCACAACCTGTAGATCAAGGTAACAGGAAGAAGAGAGGCACTTTCATCAAGTTTTTCATACTATTTCGATTATATCTTATTTAAGTCACACAGTTACAACTTAAACAATTTTAGAGGAATTTTTACAAGTGATTAAAATCTATTTAATTAAATATATTTTTACATATGCCACAACTTGTCTAGTCATTCCCCAATTGATGAGCATCACCTCTATTTCCAATTCTATTTCACCACTAAGAACTGATATAAATACATTTGTAATGTGAGTTCCTTTCCTTTTTTGATCTCTTTATGGTACAAAACTAGTAGTGTTATTGCTGAGTCAAAGGGTATGCAAACTTTAATAATCCTTTGGGCACAGTTTCAAATTGCTCTCCAAATTGGTTGAACTATTTCACCATTCCACCAATAGTGTATTAGTGTATCTATTTTTCCACATTCCTCTCAAAATATATCATTTTATTTTCTTACATTTAAGTCCGGCTTATACATGTAAAATGTACCTCAGAGTTATTATTTAATTCATTTTTATTTTATTTATTTTCCATATTTCATATTTTCAGTAATCATTTTCTGACATTTTCAACCATCTCTTGTTTCCAGTTTTTTTCCAACTACAAAAAGCATTAATATCAATATTTTAGTACAAGTGTGTCCTTTACTCTCTAAGGGACATTGTCCTAGGAGTGATATTGCTGCATCAAAGGTTATTCACAAATCTATGTCCCTATGGGCATGGTTTCAGTTGGCTCTTTAGAATAGTTATATCAGTTTGAATTTTTATCATTACTGTATTAGTATCTCCATTTTTCCACATCCCCTCTAACATTTCTTATTTTCCTTTCTTTTCTCTCATATTAGCCAAGCTGATAGGTGAAAGGTGGTACCTCAGAGTCATTTTAATTTTCATTTCTCTTATTGACAATGATTTGGAGCATTTTTATGTGACTAAGATAAGTTTTAAAGTCTTCATCTGAGAATTTGCTGTTCATATCCGCTGACAATTTGTCAATTCAGGAAGGCTCTGCCTTCTTATACATTTGACTCATTTTTCTATATGTTTGAGTCCTTCGTCAGTAGCATTTGCTATAATTTTTTTTCTGTATGTTGCTTCCCTTCAAATCTTGGCTGCATTGGTTGTTGTTATTTTAAAACATTTAACTTTAATTCAAAGCTATCTTTATTATATTTATAATGTTTTCTATGTTTATTTGGACATAAAATCTTCATTTTTCTAAACAACTCACATATAAACTATTCTATGTTCCTTTTTTCTTTCTATATCATTTATCCATTTTCATTTTATACCTTGGTTTATATAACAAGATGTTGGACTATGCCTAGTTTCTGCCTTATTGGTTTTTAGAATTCCCAGCAGTTTGTTCACTAAGTCTTTCT
>NW_025350223.1:0-6724 GCF_016433145.1 Gracilinanus agilis
GTATAGATATTTATATAAATATATAAATATGTTTATTTATGATATTATTTATTATTATTTAATTATACAATGCAATATAAATAATGTTAATTTGTGTTTTTCTAAGGCAGTATCTGGCCAGCAGGTTTTTCTTTCAGTTTCTCTTTCAATCTGACACCACTGGCCCAATGGATAGAGCATTAAACCTTCAAGTTCAAATTGAGCCTCAGACACTTACTAGCTGTGTGGCCCTGGACAGGTGACAACCTCTATTTGACACAGTTTCTTCATCTGTAAAATAAGGATAATAATAGTGCCTACCTCATAGGCTTGGCATGACAATAGGATGAAGTAATATTTGCAAAGTACTATATAAATGCTAAGTGGGCAGCTGGGTGGTGTAGTGGATAGAGCACCAAGCCTGAAGTCAAGAAAGCCTGAATTCAAATGCAGACTCAGACACTGCCTAGCTGTGTGAACATGGGCAACTCACTTAACTCCTATTTGACTCAGTTCCTCCTCTGTAAAATGGGAGCACACTGGAGAAGGAAATGGTAAACTAGTCCAGTATCTTTACAACAAAACCTCCAATGGAGCCACACAGAGTTGGACATGACTAAAAGATGACTGAACAGCAAGGGTATAAATGCTAGCTATTGTTATTACTACTACTATAATTTTTTTATGCAAAAAGGTCAAACATGTGTCATGTTAAGAAGAATCTTGTTCTCAGTTCTAAAATCATTTTGGTTCCCTGAAAACATACTTTTTATTCATTTGCCAACAGGTAATATAGTGGATAGAATACTGGTTTGGGATTTGGGAGGACCTCAATCCATCATATACTATCTGTGTGACCCTGGATAAGTCATCTAACCTCTCTCAGCCTTTCTTTTTTCATCAGTAAAATGAGAAGAATAATAGCACTTAACTCACAGGCCAGTTGTGAGGCTCAAATAAGGTTTGCAAACCACAAAGCCAATGGTATTCTGGCAAATGTTTTAACAACTGGCTCTACAGGGGGAAAGTGTACCCAACTTAAGTTTAATCTTCATTATTAGTATTTTCTCCATCATCTTCTTAAGTATAGACAATTAAGAAAGCAGTAAATCAAGCCCTCGTCTGAATCTATTTCTGAAGGAGAAATGTTCACATTGAAAATGTAACAAATGGTTCTCAAAACTCTCTTTTAGCTCTCTCCAGCACATATCTGAATATAGTACTATGTAAATACGAGCTATTATTATTACCAAATTTATTTCAGATATTTTTCTATTAAATTTTAAAATAGAAATGCCACAAGACCCTGTAAGGCATGGAAAACTAATTTTACATCACTCAGTCTTTTTTTTACAGAAGGAAATAATTGGACTCTTTCTTTAGAGTTCATGTGATATTTATGCCTGTTGGTTAGAATAGTTCTCAGCTTAGATTTGGCTAACATTCTTGGCTAATAAGAAATTCATATTTGACTTCAACCCAAGGAAGAGAAAATCAAAATGCGAATGCAAATTGGGTGGAAACTATGCCTTTCAGACAAGCAAAAGAATTATTTGTACAACAGCACAAGTCACTTTTGAAAGAATATGTGTAAATGCCTGAAATCCTTCAAATAAATCATTTCCACCAAATGATAAAATGCCTAAGAACAAAAGGTCTTTTTAGTATGAAGACAATAAGGACATGGAAGTTGGATTCCTAGCTGAATAAAAAATACAGAAAATTTCACATATGTCTTAAAACACTGTTTGTCAAACTATCGGCATCCTTAAGGGTTATTTCAACCTTGAATCTGAAATTCTGTAAGCTCTTAGATTCCTAAGGTAAGAACTCAGAAATTCAGAAAGAGACACTCAAAAATTATAGAAGGAAACTTTTGATTTTTAAAAGTGATTACAATGAATCTTGTTATCTCAGTGATATGAGTAGAATTATAAGAGATCAACCTTGATGTAGATGAAACTGGAGGCAGAGTGCTGAGTTCAAATCTCATCTCCTCAACATTTATCACCTGTGCAACTATGCCCAAATCTCTTAACCTCTTTTAGCTTCATCTGTAAAATAAGGATGATAATGCCTACAGCAGTCATCTTGATGGATTGCTGTGAGGCTCAAACTTGACAACAGATGCCAAATGCTTTGAAAACCTTACCCTCAACAGAAGCCATAAAGACCTGTAGAAATGTCAGCTGTTTTAGGGAGTTCCCTTTAATAGGAAAGTATTACATAAAATAAAACAGGAAGGAGGGGAGTCTTGATAATTCATGCAAAGTACAGATACCTGCTGTATTTGCAGCTATGTGACCCAAACGCTCCACATCCCAGGTCCTGTTTATCCCTGCCTTGTAAAAGACAAACTGGTCTTGAAACGAGACAAAGTTATGAGGCATTTAAAAGGTTGGTTTCTGATGTAGTCTCCTCTTTCTTTTTGTTTATGGGTTTTTTTTTCAATTTCATGTAAAAACAATTTTTAACATTCATTTTTTAAATCAAATTCCAAATTTTAAATCATATCTCCCTCTCTTGCTCCCCTCCCTCCTCCTTAAGAAGGCGAACAATTTGATATAGATTATACCTGTGCAGTCATGCAAAGCATATTTCCACATTAGCCACGTCGTAGAAGAAAACAGACCAAAACAAACAAGAAAAGTAAAGAAAGTTGTTTAAAAAAAACATGTGCTTAGATCTGCATTCAGACTCCATCAGTTCTTTGTCACGATGTGGATAAGCATCTTTCAACCAGGGTCCTCTGAAATTTAATTGAATTTTGCTTTGATCAGATCAGCTAAGTCTTCACAGTAGATCATTGTTACAATATTGCTGTTACTGTAAACATAGTTCTCCTGGTTCTGCTGACTTCATTTTGCATCAGTTTGCATAAGTCTTCTCAGGTTTTTCTGAAATAATTCTATTGGCCTCCTCTTTCAAAGAAACTTTCCCCATCCCGGGCAGGTTTCTCTCCTATCTCGAGTTTAGATCCTAAGGATACCTTCACTCCTTTTCAGTCTTTCCAATTAAAACAAGACAGACCCTAAAAAGAACTTATACTTACAGATTTACTGACTGATTAAACTTTCCCTGAAATTCAGTCCCTGAAGAACATCCCCTCAGCCTGAACATTTGCATTTCAAGTCTTTTCTCCCTAATTATCCAATTTAGCTAATTGCCCAGTGCTTTTCAGTGGTCTCAAGTTATTTCATGTTGAAAAGTTTTTCTTACCATCCCAACTAGCATTGTGCCAGTGATACTAGAGGACTATGGATCATGGAATACCAAGATCTCAGCAGAACCTACATGACTACAGAAGAAATATAATAAATACTATATTATATAAATTACATTTCAATAGAGAGAAACAAGCAGAACCAAGAGAACATTATGTACAGCCACAAAATTAATATTTGAAGAATAACTTGTGAATGTCCACCTCTAGAGGATGAACTGAAAAAAAGAAACACAAAAGACACAATGCATATATACATATCTTTTTGTTGGGTGATACTTTCTTTGGTTCAGGGAGAGGAGAGAAGAGCTGGGATATTGGGAAATAAATTCTATTAAATGGATTTTTTAATAAATAAATACGCAATATACTTTATTACTATATTTAATATTGGTGATGTCTTACTGTGTGTTTAATTTATCAGTTAAATTTTATTATACATATGTAGGTACAAGAAAATCATGTTATATATAGGATCTGCTTATATCCACGGCTGCAGCCATCTGAGAAAGGTCTTAGAATGTATCCCCAAGGTTCTGTGTAAGGAACACTGAGCTAAGACTTAGGAGACCTATATAATAGATCTGCTACTAATTAACTGTGTGACTTTAGGCAAATTACTTAACCTATTTGGGTCTCAGTTTCCTCATCTATAAAACAGGCTAATAATACCCAATTGAGATACCGCATGTGGAGACAGCACATGTAAAAAGCGCTTTAACCAAGTAAAAGGACTCATGAAAGCCCCATAATTAGGCATTAGAGTACTTGCCACAAAAGAAATGGTTTCCCTGTGATTATGGAAGGATTCTGTCATCTCAATGGATTGCCGCCCTTTAGCAAGTTTCTATCTTCTTAAACATTCCTTCGAGGGCTATCAGTCAATTATCCTGGAGCCAAGATACCAATAATGACTAGGTTCCTGGTCTAAAGACCTCCAAAGTGATTGCAATCATGACGCACAGCTAATAATAGAGCAAAATTTGGTACTGGCTAACATCTGGAATCCAAAATAAACACGGGGCTATTTTTAAAGAGTCGCATTCATTTCAAAAGTACAAATAAGTAAAAGCTTTGAAACGTTCCCTCTGAGCTGGGAGATCTATTCAGTGACACGATTACCAGGAACAGGATTCCAGTGTTGTACATTTTCAGAGCGGTCATCCAGAAGTCTGGCTCTCCTTGTTTTGTCTGCCCCATGAACCTTCCCCGCTGCTATCCCCCTATAAGGTAGCTAGCTCTGCACGTTGTTGGGCTAAATAAGATCGGAACCGTATGTGCTTCTTTCCCCAACCTCCCACTGCAGTCCTACCATCATAGCCCTCCCCCCCAAGTCTCCTTGGCTTTACAGGACAGCCCCCACTCTTGGGCTTCATCTGATGTGCTGATGCTGAATGGCTGTTTTTAACTCTTCCTTTTTTTTTTTTTTATTCTTTGTTTCAAAGACTAGTTCCCAGAATTGGGGTTAGGGAAGGATATATCTGGAAATCAAAGTGATGTAAGAACAAAACACCTTCATAACCTTTTCATTCTTGAAAATGAAAGGAGAGTATAACGAAAGAAGAAAGCTGGAATTGAGAAGCCAAGAATCAGCTATGGAGAAACTGAGCAAAAGGAGGGGAATAGAAGCTCTTTAAGGGCAGAGACTGTTTATAGTGCTCAGAGCTCACAGCACATAGTAGATGTTGAATAAATGCTGCATTGTACTGAACGTAGAC
Source organism: Gracilinanus agilis (assembly GCF_016433145.1). Lineage (NCBI taxonomy): Eukaryota > Metazoa > Chordata > Mammalia > Didelphimorphia > Didelphidae > Gracilinanus > Gracilinanus agilis. The sequence continues at coordinate 4,921 of NW_025350223.1, forward strand.
CAGAGTGCTAAGTTGTCAGGGGACAAGGAATGCCCCTCCTTTTTACAGGATGTTTGCTTTTGGAGGCCACATTCAGCCCTCCAGCTTAAAGGAATTATCGGGAGGTGGTTCCTGATGCAAATAAGGACTGTGCCCCAAGGCAGGAGCCTGGAAATACAATTGTTTTTCATGGATTGCTCCAAACAACTGAAACCCTTTCACTCTAGGAATTACTTTCACCCTGGTAGGAAATGAACTCTCACCTTGTTTTTGTCCCGAGACAGTATTACTCAGATGAATCTCCCAGCACTAGTCTGGGCTCTGAATGACTTTTATATGGTTTTTGTGTATGAATGTTTTAAAGAGACTTGTGGACCAGATCTGTAATTTCACTGGTATGGATCTCAGTACAAAGCCATCTGCCTGGTAGAGCTCTAGAGTTTTCTAGAGCCATGCGAGGTGACAGGATTTGCCTGCGATCACGCCACTGAATGAAGGAATAAATAAAATACACTAAAGGAAATCTTGACACCATTGACGTCAACATGTTCTGGAGCTCAGAAGGCATTCCTAAAAGTGGAATTCCCAGCCTGTTTTCATTCAATAATAACTCAATTTCTCAAATCTTTGATTTCATTGATGTAGCAATGCTTCCCTTGATACATCACAGCCCATCCATGCCAGCTCATCTTTTACTACATGTGTCCAGGTCGTTCTATAAGGCCAGCAAATAAAGTCCATCCATCTAACATATCCAGAAAGCAATTTTTTTAAACCCTTTCCTTCCATCTTAGAATCAAAACTGTGTATTGGTTCCAAGGCAGAAGAGTGGTAAGGCTGGGCAATGGGACATAAGTGACTTGCCCAGGGTCACACAGCTAGGAAGTGTCGTCTGAGGCCAGATTTGAACTTAGGACTTCCCGTCTCCAGGTCTGGCTCTCAATCCACTGAGCCACCCAGATGCCCCCCCAAGAAAGCAATTTTTGGCGTCACAAAGATTCTAGTGGAAGTTATGGTATGACCATTGCCCTAGCTCTTATCACATGACCATCCCATCTTCTCTGCTTTCTCTTATTCTTATTAATTCCATTTTTTAAAAGTATTACACACCAACCAAGAGTATCCCCAGCGTTCATTGGGTGACCTTGAATTTAATTCTTTGGTAACTATAATGTTTTGTGATTTGTCACCATATAATAATACTAGAAGAATATTAGTATGGAAAGGACAAACTTTTGTTTCAGGGAAATTACTGTAGTAAGTAGATGGGATTTTAACATTCTACCATGCAGGGGATCACATTTAGGTGGATTTTTATATATTTACTTTAGAAGACAGTGATATGGAGGGCAGCTGGGTGGCTCAGTGGATTGAGAGTCAGGCCTAGAGACAGGAAATCCTAGTTTCAAATCCGGCCTCAGACATTTCCCAGCTGTGTGACCCTGGGCAAGTCACTTGACCCCCATTGCCTATCCCTACCACTCTTCTACCAAGGAGCCAATACACAGTATTGATTATAAGACCAAAGGTAAGGGTAAAAAAAATTTTTTTTAATTAAAAAAGGAAGGAAACCAGTCACTTCATTTTTAGCCACATTTTATGTGTATGTATATTTCTAATTAAATAACAAAGTATGTATATTCAAGATGCTACACGTATACATTGTGTTTCTATAGTATATGTATCTTTGTCTAGCCATTGACAGAGATAGGAACATACACATATATAGATGTGTACGTGTGGAGAGACAGAGATAGAGATAGATGGAGAGAGAGAGAGAGAGAGAGAGAGAGAGAGAGAGAGAGAGAGAGAGAGAGAGAGAGAG